>NC_085871.1:47383931-47433931 GCF_034702125.1 Engraulis encrasicolus | reverse complement strand
AGTTAACTTTGCTAGCGGTGTTTCTTCATTAATTAGGTCAGAAATCCAAAATCCTACTCTGAAACAGGTTCGTGGTTTGCTTACAACCTTACTGAAAAGGGACATGAATGAGATGGTGTCATGATCGGAGCACACAAAGTATGTTTTTGATCCGTGTGCTTTCTAGTCGAGTGTGGGGCTGCCGAGACCCTTCAAGGCAGACTATCCAGCTGCTAATAATAGTCCGGTTTTAGGTAAAGAGGAAAGTGATTACCACCTGTTACATCGCGGGGAAACTTGCACATTTGTCACAAAAACCCCAGGCACAATTTCCAATCATATTTTAATAATAATACGACCGTATCTCGCTAACTACTTGAAAACATGCGATTTCAGCATTGAGTTCAATGGAGCGCTGTCAAAACTGTCCGAGGTTTGTCCGAGGTCGTCCTTTTGCTGCGCTGTGATTGGTCAAAAAGCACTTTAGGGCGGGCCTTAGCCAAAGGTGAATTATGTGAATTATAAGCGCTAAAGTATATGTTTTTATAGCTAAATAGCTATAAAATACTAACAATTATATAACAAAGATATAATAAATATGTTTTGTTTTCAGTACTTTATACTGGAAGATCTGGCTTTATTATTTTGAGGGAGGATCGTCCTCCCTTTCCTCAATGGCAAATACGCCATTGACACATANATGCATACATACACAGACACACGCAGGCACTCATACACACACACGCACATGCACACACACACACACACACACACACACACGTGCGCGCACACACGCACATGCACACGCACACACACACACACACACACAGTTGTGTAATATAATGTCCTGTGTCCTCTCTGCAGTTGATAGAGGAGTTGGAGGCCTTGATAGGTGATGACCCAGAGCCTCAGCAGCTGTTGCAGTACAAGGACACCATGGTCTCACTACAGAAGCTGCTGCACACCAAGCACAACCTCATCACCGAGCACATCCTCAAGGTACAGCACACACACCAAGCACAACCTCATCACCGATCACATCCTCAAGGTATAGTACACTAAGCACAACCTCACCACCGAGCACATCCTCAAGGTACAGCACACACACCAAGCACAACCTCATCACCGAGCACATCCTCAAGGTACAGCACACAACCTCATCACCGAGCACATCCTCAAGGTACAGCACAATAAGCACAACCTCATCACCGAACACATCCTCAAGGTATAGTACCCAACCTCATCACCGAGCACATCCTCAAGGTACAGCACACACACCAAGCACAACCTCATCACCGAGCACATCCTCAAGGTACAGCACACAACCTCATCACCGAGCACATCCTCAAGGTACAGTACACAACCTCATCACCGAGCACATCCTCAAGGTACAGCACACACACCAAGCACAACCTCATCACCGAGCACATCCTCAAGGTACAGCACACAACCTCATCACCGAGCACATCCTCAAGGTATAGTACACCAAGCATATCCTCATCACCGAGCACATCCTCATCACCGAGCACATCCACAAGGTACAGTACCCAACCTCATCACCGAGCACATCCTCAAGGTACAGCACACCAAGCACAACCTCATCACCGATCACATCCTCAAGGTATAGTACACTAAGCACAACCTCACCACCGAACACATCCTCATCACCGAGCACATCCTCAAGGTACAGTACCCAACCTCATCACCGAGCACATCCTCATCACCGAGCACATCCTCATCACCGAGCACATCCTCAAGGTACGCAAGTCTTTTGCTACGAAAGAGCTTACAGTCGGGACTCTACACACAGAGGAAGTGATCAGGGGATAGTGTCTAGTCTAAGGGAAGCGTTCATGGAATAGAATAGAATAGAATAGAATAGAATAGAATAGAATAGAATAGAATAGAATAGAACAGGATAGAATAGACTTGAACAGAATAGGATAGAATAGAATAGCCTGTTATTGTTACATTATCTACCTACACTTAAAATACTAGTATGCATTGATTTAGGCTAAAAGTTCTGTGAATGCATGTTTTCTACTCACAGGTTTGGTCTACAATTATATGCTATTTTGTGTTTTTGTATTCTTGTGTTTGCAGTTGGCCAACACTCAGTCAGACATCGAGACGGGAAACATGCAGACTGTGGTCCGGGATAAGAACATCACCTTGTGTCTCTGGGCCAACCTCAACAAAAACCCCAGGTGATACTTTACACTACATTACATTTAGCAAACGCTGATTTCCGTAATGTGCGCTTTTTGGTGACGATATGATTATAAGAATGATGATGATGATTATAGTATGTTCGTCCTCCTCCAGGTTTAAGGGTTTTGATTTCCAGGAGGTCCGTCTGGGTTTCCGGTTGCCAAAGCAGCTGGCGGTGATGATGATTACGATGATGATGATGATGATATGTTCTTCTTCCTCCAGGTTTAAAGGGTTTGATTTCCAGGAGGTGCATCTGGTGGTGATGATGGTGATGCTTATGATGATATGTTCTTCCTCCAGGTTTAAAGGGTTTGATTTCCAGGAGGTGCATCTGGTGGTGATGATGATTATGACGATAAGGATGGTGATGATGGTGATGATGATGATGATATGTTCTTCTTCCTCCAGGTTTAAAGGGTTTGATTTCCAGGAGGTGCGTCTGGTGGTGATGATGATGATGATGATGATGATGATGATGATGATGATGATGACTATATGTTCGTCCTCCTCCAGGTTTAAGGGGTTTGATTTCCAGGAGGTGCGCCTGGTGATGATGATGATGATGATGATGATGATGATGATGGTGATGATGATGATGATATGTTCTTCTTCCTCCAGGTTTAAGGGGTTTGATTTCCAGGAGGTGCGTCTGGGTTTCCGGTTGCCAAAGCAGCTGGCGGTGAGTGACGTGGCGGTGCGCATGCTCCACACGCGCTACGACCACCTGTCGCACCTCAGCCGGCCCACGCCCCCCCGCTCTCGCAGCTCCTTCGCCAGCCTCGCCGCCGCGGGCGACCAGGACCCCACCGCCACCGCCACCCCCCAGGGGGAGGGAGAGGGGGAGAGGGAGGGGGAGGTGGGGCAGAGGGCTAGCACGCTAGCTGCGGACGACGCAGACCGACACTCGCTCAAGTCGGAGAGCAGGAAGGTGCGTCTTTAATCCTAATCCAGGAAATTTGAAGACATTAAAATATACAGTATATATATATATATATATTTTTTTTTTAGGGATTTTTACCCCTTTGTGCAGAGCCTATGTTATAAACTTACAGTCCTCAAAATTGTATTGACCAAGTCTTAATCTGTTACTAAAGAGTCTTGGTAATGTTATAGCAATTTCTTTATGATACAGTTGAATCTTTCTGCCGGTGGGCCCATCTGCATAAAGAGGCTATTCCTTACAGATCCCAGGCACTTTTTCACATTTTTTTATTAAAAATATATTTTTCATTATT
Organism: Engraulis encrasicolus; assembly: GCF_034702125.1. Taxonomy (NCBI): domain Eukaryota; kingdom Metazoa; phylum Chordata; class Actinopteri; order Clupeiformes; family Engraulidae; genus Engraulis; species Engraulis encrasicolus. The sequence goes on along the minus strand of NC_085871.1, from coordinate 47,430,503 downwards.
TTATTTGATTTCATTCCTTTATTTTACTGCGCGAACACAACAGAAAAGACAAAACCTACAAACAGTCGCTGGACAGTTTTTCATAGCAAGAGCGGTAAAAGCAGAAGAGTACGACCCTTAAAAGCAGAATGCAAGCATTCCGACATTCCCATTGGCCATTCTACCGGTAGTAATAGTGTGTGTGTGTGTGTGTGTGTGTGTGTGTGTGTGTGTGTGTCAGAGTGTTATGAGTGTTCACTCGAACAAGGATGACCGCAAGAGCTCCTCACGGAAGACAGCAGTGGAGGAGAGCGGAACCGGAACCGGAACCGGAACCGGCCCAGAGGACACACACACCATGCTGGAGACAGTACACTCAGGTGAGTGTGTGTGTGTGTGTGTGTGTGTGTGTGTGTGTGTGTGTGTGTGTGTGTGTGTGTGTGTGTGTGTCAGGGTTACCACAGGTCATGGAATTCCTGGAATATCATGAAAATTCAACAGTGTATTTTCCAGTCATGGAAAGTCATGGAATTTTACCATTTACTATTTAGTTTAGTCGTGTAATTGTATCAGTATATACAGTTGTATAATATGCCTAGAACATGCAGATGACAGCTTAGTGTGTGTGTGTGTGTGTACTGTACGTTTGTGTTGCCAGGTGTGACCATTTCTCCCCCGCCTGAAGACTCCAGTGCTCTACCGGACAGTGCGGTGGGCAGTGTGGTGGACCTGCACCAGTTCAGCTCCCTCGGGGGGGTCTTCTACTTCGACGCCTTCCACCTGCCCCCCCAGGCACACGCGCTCAACGGCTGGGAGATGAGACAGGTACGCTAGAATAAAAATAATATTTGTAAAGAGAGTACATATTCACACAAGGTGTTACTCACAGTGCTCCACTACAATAAAATACAAAACAGGTAGAAGAAGCAATGCCCTCCTGGGAAACATTGTGACACAGCACTCCAAAGCACACAGTACTCACACAACATAATTGCATTTATGCCTCATCCATGCCCACACACTCGCTGGGATAGGAGATGAGACAAGTCAGAGTCATAACATAGTGTTTCTCAACGGGGCTCTGCAGCCCCCCCAGGGGCATTAGGGAGCCCTTGGGGATGGGAGGGGGGCCTTCAGAAGGAGGCCTGGGGGGGGGACATCTTAAAAACATACAATTTTCTGGAGGAGGACCCCCACACCCCCCTCCTACTCAGTCTACCAACTGTCGTTACCCCCTTCCATGCGCTTCCCATGACCATCATCCTGACATGGGCAAACACAACTATAGGCGACCTATTTAAAGGTGCTTGAAAACTGAAAAATATGTGCTTGAAAGTGCTTGAAAAGTGCTTGAATTTGTTCATGAAAAAGGAGTGGGAACCCTGTCATTTGCAAATGGGGTGGGGGAGGCGGTTATTAGTGTATTTCAAAGTTATAATACTAAGGCGGGCATTGACAGGCTTATGGTGGGGTCAAGGGGGCATTAGGAGGGTTATGATGAGGTCAAGGGGGCGTTTATTCCCCACTGTCATAATGTAAAAGCCCACCTGGAAAACTCTCGTTGTCATCGTGACACAGCATTTCACAGCACACAGTGCTCACTGCACACAATAAAGTTGCATTTATGCCTCACCCTTGCAAGGGGGCAAGTGGTCTTCTGGTCTTCCCTAACCCTTTGGAACAGATGCCCATGATGTATGTGTGTGTGTGTGTGTGTGTGTGTGTGTGTGTGTGTGTGTGTGTGTGTGTGTGTGTGTGTGTGTCCTCCAGCTTCTTGACAGTGGTCTTCAGGTGTTCCCCTACCCTCTGGAGCAGCTGCCGGTGAACAGCTTTGCGTCGGGCCGTCTGGACGAGAGCGTGGCCCTCTGCCCTCCCCCCGTCGGGGCGTCTGTCACGCTGCCCGACTCCGTCGTGGTGCTCGAGGACCCCACCGTGGCCAGGTGGGACCCCACAGGTGAGATTCACGCACAGGGTTACATAGACAGGGTTGCCAGATGTGACATTTATGCGAATTGTAGGCCAAATAGCATCAATCAATGTGGACATGAACTACTCAGTATGAGGATGGGGCCGTCTGTTGGGGCGTCCGTCACGCTGCCCGAGTTTATGAAGTTGAAAGTTAATATTTTGCACATTCCAGGAAAATGTGCAGTTTTTTTTTTATTCATTTCATTATTTCATGGCTGGATTATGTTTTGACTTCAACAGCCTTCATTAGATTCTCATGCCTGTATGTCCTCTCTTCTCCTCTAGACAAGCACTGGAAGACAGACTGCATGGTGTACACACTCTAGACAATATAAGCACTCTGGCAATACACACTCTAGAAGATAATGTACAATATGTCATTATTTGTCGTCCTCATTATTTCTCCTGAAATGCCTGTTTGTTCTCTCCTCCTCCGCTGTCCTCTAGACAAGCATTGGAAGACGGACTGCATCAGTGACGTGGTGTACAGCGCGTCTGAGCGGTGCGTGTCGTTCAGCATGGACTCCTTCTGCATCTTCACCCTGATGCAGGACTCCTACTGCAACATGCCCTTCCAGAGCTGGGAGCTGCGGCCCCTCGCACAGGACTCAGCTATGCTCACTATACACGGAGCACTGCTGCAAGTCAGCATCACCATCAAGGTACTAGAGCACGCACACACACACACGCACGCACGCACGCACGCACGCACGCACGCACGCACGCACGCACGCACGCACGCACGCACACACGGAGCACTACTACAGGTCAGCATCACCATCAAGGTAGAGGAGAGAGGGTGCCTGCTGATTAATATAATGTAATGTGTATTTCTTGTGCAGGGTAACCAGTGCATGGTGCGTGGTGGTGATGAGGAGGGGGAGGGGGAGAGGGTGCCTGCTGACCTGACGGGCCAGTGGATGAGTGCTGCAGCTCTGCAGAAGGCCATGAGGAACGCAGGCATCAACATCTTCACCGACCAGCACTCTGACAAGTATGTCAGCGTCAACGCCAAGGTGGGTTACACACACACACACAAACACACACACACACACGGGATGCATGAGACGCCTCTCTTGGCGTCAACGCCAAGGTGGGTTACACACACACACGCACGCACGCACACACACACACGGGATGCATGAGACGCCTCTCTCATACACACCACCATAGACAAACATATCCCCATTGTTTGTATACGGCATGTCTGTGTATGTTTTTCCTCCTCCTAGTTTAATTTATGGATACTCAAGCGTTATTGTTTAAATGCATTTTATACCTTAAAGCTTATAACTACTATTCATTTTGATACTAATATAATTTCTAATTCATTTTACATATTGCTTTTTGTATTTATTTACTGTATGTAGCTTACTGTATTATGTATTCTACACACAATGCACTTTCCTTTTGTATGAACTGCACTGCACAAATACAATTTAAGCTCATCTTGCCACGTTTACGTGTGTGTGTGTGTGTGTGTGTGTGTGTGTGTGTGTGTGTGTGTGTGTGTGTGTGTGTGTGTGTGTGTGTGGGTTAGGACCCCCTGATTGAGCATGCGGTGTATGAGCAGATGGCTCTGCTGTCCTCAGCTGTGGCCTTCTCATGGAGCAAGTGGAACGCCCAGTGCGGACAACAACACCTGGTGCTACAGGTACACACACACACACACACACACACACACACACACACACACACACACCAGTGGAACGCCCAGTGCGGACAACAACACCTGGTGCTACAGGTACACACACACACACACACACACACACACACACACACACACACACACACACACACACACACACACACACACACACACACACACACACACACACACACACACACGCCAGGAGAACGCCAAGTGTGGACAACACCTTGTCTTACAGGTACACACACACACACACACACACACACACACACACACACACTAGTGGAACGCCCAGTGTGGACAACAACACCTGGTCTTACAGGTACACACAGACACACACACACACACACACACCAGGAGAACGCCCAGTGTGGACAACAACGCCTGGTGCTACAGGTACACACACACACACACACACACACACACACACACACACACCAGTGGAACGCCCAGTGCGGACAACAACATTTGGTGCTACAGCAGCTACACGCAGCTGCCAATGAGGAAGTGAGTACCGGTAGTATTGTAGTTTATGGTGATGGAGATGGAGATTCAAACCAAAACATTAAACACTGTAGTGTACAGTAGGCTGTGTGGGTCTGTAACAGTACACGGTCCTACAGAATAACTACAGATGCTGTACTCTTAGTAAGGCAGTACATGTTTTTTTGTGCTCACACACACAGAAAGGATAGTAAGTAAGTAACATGGACTTACTTTCCTCTTTTCCAACTGTCCCATCAACACACACACACACACACACACACACACACACACACACACACACACACACACCCCCGATAGTAACACGCCTTGTATCCCCTCTTCTACTGGTCTTGCTCAGGTGTGTGAGCACCTGGATGAGAGGCCTGTGGACATGGGGGCGTGGTCTCTGTACCTGCTGGGCGCCCAGCGGAGCCAGCGATTGGCTATGAGCGAGGGAAGTCCCGCCTTCAGCCCCCAGCTGGCACCCGGAACAGAGTTCCACTCCACCTTCCTGCACATGCTCCGTGACGTCATGAGCGAAGCGTCCAATCAACGCGTCCGCTCCTCGCACCACCTCTACGTGGAGACTGTCCAGAGCCTACTGAGCGCCACCAGAGTGCTCACCTACTCCTGAATATACACACACACACACACACACACACACACACACCTCTACGTGGAGACTGTCCAAAACCTACTGAGGGCCACCAGAGTGCTCACCTACTCCTGAACACACACACACACACACACACACACACACACACACACACACACACACACACACACACACACACACACACACACACACACACACACACACACCTCTACGTGGAGACTGTCCAGAGCCTACTGAGGGCCACCAGAGTGCTCACCTACTCCTGAATACACACACACACACACACACACACACACTCATACACACAGGAATACCACACACACACACACACACACACACACACCTGACATGGACAGTGGACACAGTGCAGAACCTCTCCTTTGCCAAATGTGTACAGCTGGACAGACTTGTGTGTGCGCACACATGTACAAATGCATACTTCAAGAAAGCTACCATACAATATTTATGTAAATAATTCTTCAAACACAAAAAAGATGTGTGTGTGTGTGTGTGTGTACATGCATGTATGTACAGCTCCAGGCCTTTTTATTAGAATACCATGAAAAAGTTGATTTATTTCCATAATTCCATCAATAATGTTAAACTGTCATGGATTGTAGATTCATGGCCCAGTTTTTTTTAACTATTCCAATCATTAAATTGTTTATTTTTACACATTTTGGTCTTCCAGCTCAAAAAAAACATGAATTGGGGAATTCACATCATTAGAATATTGTAATAAAATCACAATTTTCTTCATCAAAATTTGTTTCACATCAGTGCACATCAAATCAGTTGAACTTTGGTACTTTCTACACAACATGCAATGTTCAATACTTGGTTAGGACTCTCTCTGTCTTAATATTATTAATAATAACGGCCATGAAGCGTTTAACATTGAAGTCAATGGCAGAAACAGTGCATGGGAGTAATGGAAGGCCAGATATCCTTGATGCTTTGCCGTCAGCTGTTTTTGTATAGCTGACCTGGTGTCCCACACTTCCCTCTTCAATATACCCGAAGATTTCCATGCCACGTTTTGGTGTTAACTCACCAGTTTAATTCTAACTCAACAGAAATTAAACCCCATTCATTTTCAATGGGGATTCATTTCTGGTTATTTAGAATTAAACTGGTGAGTTAGCGCAAAAACGTGGCATGGAAATCTACAGGGTATATTGAAGAGTGAAGTGTGGGGTACCAGGTCAACAAACAAGAACAGCTGACAGCAAAGCATCAAGGATATCTGGGCTTCCATAACTGCCATGCACTGTTTTTCCATTGACTTCAATGTTAAACGCATCATGGCCATTATGAAGACAGAGAATGTCCTAACCAAGTATTGACCATTGCATGTTATGTAGAAAGTACCAAATTTCAACTGATATAATGTGACCCGAATTTTGATGAAGAAAAATGTGATTTTATATCAATATTCTAATAATGCGAATTCCCCAATTCATGGGTTTTTTGAGCTGGAAGGCCAACGTATATAAAAAGAAAAAAAATAATGTTTGCAATAGTTAAAAAACTGGGCCATGAATCTACAATCCATGACAGTTTAACATTATTGATGGAATTATGGAAATAAATCAACTTTTTCATGGTATTCTAATAAAAAGGCCTGGAGCTGTATGTATGCATGTATGTGCGTGTGTGTGTGTGTGAGTGCGCTTGCATGTGTGTGTGTTTGTGTTTGTTTGAGAGAGAGAGATGTGCAAGCAGCTTCAAAAACAGACTTCCATGACACACTGACAGTCATTTTCTCAGTATAGTTCCTTTATTGTGCAAAGGCTTGACCTCTCCCTAGCTGGAACATACAAAAACAGTGTATGACGTCAAAACAGTGATGGAACACACCAAGAACTTAACACCAATAAAAACCGGTTTGTGCTTATACCAAACAGTAACAAAATATAATAAAACATAATTATAGAATAAAACGATCACAATTAAAGTTTTTTTGTTGACTCTCCCTCATGCATGATCTAATTGTACGACCCTAAAATCAATAAATAAATTAACTTCTCATGGGGACATAGGCAGCTTCAAAAACAACCAGTTCACGTCATGATGACTTGTTGTGAAGCTGCAGATATAAAAATCTACGAGTTATCAGTTTAAAAAAAAAAAAACTACTTTAAAAGGCAGCATCCCTTCTCACACCCAAGTGCCATTTTGGAAAAAAAGAGAAAGAGAGAGAAAAAAACTACAACTGAGGAAAAAAGTAAGGTAGCCTTTCAAAAGCAGGCTGACAAACTTTCTGTGTGAAGAAAAAACAAGCAAACAATTAAACTACAGTACCCATAAGTCAGTTGGGCAGGCTGGCAGTGTGTGACATCAGCAGTTAACACATCAGGCCACCGGGTGGCAGCAGTAGCATGATAATCAGTCCGTCATATGCAACAGGAATGGCATTTGCAAATCTCATCCAAGGAAAATGTTGCTCGAGCCAATGCTTTAACGGCACTGAGAAGAATCGATCCCTGTGCTTATATCATGGACAGTAAAGGGTACCACACAGACACTGTGTTGTGTTCTGTGGCCAAGTAGACACCAGACTACCATATGCAACAGAAATGGCATGATGAGCTTCACACCTGATCTCCAATGCTGCATGTTAACAGCAGTAGCAATGCAGTAGCACCTGCGTGCCATGCGTTTATACAGTAGAGAGCACGCTGTGTGGGGCGCTTCAGTCGGAACAGCAGTTGGGGCAGGAGGCAGGATCATGTCCAAAGTCCTGTTTCACATCCCTGCTGCTGCTGGTGGTGGTAGTGGTGGTGCACACGTGTCACTTCCTGTGGCAGTGCTGACTTCCTGGTAGAGGGACGCGAGAGATTGTCTGGTCTAGTGTGCCGTGGGGTTCTTTCCATTCTCCAAACTCCCATCCTCTATCCTTGTGCCTGCAGCTTCGTGGTGACGTCGCAAGACTTAATTTACGACACAAGTTCAATTCAATAACTCGCAAAAGCGCAATTCAAAGGCCTTTTTTTCTCATTTGCAATCAGGATGTTGAATGGGGGAAAAGTCCCCTCAAAAATTGTTGTGGCTAGGCTAACAGCGGGGAAACGTAATTGTTTTCTCCACAGGAAGGCAGGGATTTGGCGAACCTAGAGGCCACAAGCACAGATGGAGGACAGGAGTCTGGATATTGGAACGTACCCAAGCTGTCACAGTCAACAGTGGATGGGAGCCGTCGAGCCGAGGTCACCATTGACAAGTGTGGAGTGGAATGGAATGTAACGATAGCTAGTCTGCACTACAAAGCAAAAAAGGCAGTAACGGCACAGAGCTCCAACTTGAGTATAATGACTTTAAAATGATCCTGTAGTACAGTCTAAGTAGTTTTGGGGAGATAATTGACATGCAGCAGTTTTGTTACTTCATATTACCACCTATTGTGCAGATTAATCATTTTATTAAAATTTAATATTTGATATATATGTCATTTAAGTCATAGTAACACACAACAAAACGCAGTTACTGCCTTTTTGCTTTGTAGGGCAGTAGTGGCCGGCACACACAGGTAGCATTTCTCAAACAAAAAAAACTATATAGGAAGTGATGGAGCACACGTAACTTGTAGTGCAGGAAAAGTGTGTGTGTGTGTGTTGGGAGGACACTGTCTGGTTCCCTCCAAGTGTATCATGCATTGGTCCCGTTCTCCACCTCTGCCCTGTTTGGGGTGCAGGTCGAACAAGGTGGTTTTTAGGGTTCAGTGTGTCAAGTGTTTTTTTTTTCTCCTTTGCTTATTTGGGGGTGGGGTGGGGCAGGGACGAATCATGACTCCATGGGCCCCTGGGCCAGACAACAAGAAAGGGCCCCCTCCAGATGTTAGAGACCCTACATTGTTGGGCATTCAGGTGTTTTCCCCCTGAAAATATGTGAAAATAGAGTTGTTAAAAGTGTGATTTTACACAACATGAGAATGGAAATTTAGAGGATTGGGCATCAGGGCCCTCTGGATTCTTGGGCCCCTGGGCCTGGGCCCGGTAGGCCCTTGCAGTAATCCATCCTTGGGGTGGGGGGATGGGGTCCAGGGTTCAGACGGAGGGCTGCTGGTTGTGTGCGAGTCATGTTAGGTGTCCACTGTTAGATTTGGGGGTCGTCTGTGTTGTGTGTCAGTCGGTGGGGGGGGGGGGGGGGGGGGTGCTGTCGAGCCTGAGGATGGCGTTTTTGGGGGTGTCCCCCGTGTGTCAGACAAGGGGTTGCCCGTTGTGCCTGAGGCTGGTGTTGTTAGGGTTGTCCACCCTTTGTCAGACAGAGGGGCCGTAGGCTGGCGTTTTGGGGGGGGGTGCTGTCGGGCCTGAGGATGGCGTTTTTGGGGGTGTCCCCCGTGTGTCAGACAAGGGGTTGCCCGTTGTGCCTGAGGCTGGTGTTTTTAGGGGTGTCCACCCTGTGTCAGACAGAGGGGCCGTAGGCTGGCGTTTTGGGGGGGGGGTTGTCGGGCCTGAGGATGGCGTTTTTGGGGGTGTCCCCCGGTGTGCCGCAGGCTGATGGTTTTGGGGGTCCACTGTGTGATTTTTGGAGGAACTGTTGGGGCTGAGGATGACGTTTTTGGGGGTGGGTGGTGTGTCAGATGGGGGGCTGTCCGTTGCGCCGTATTCTGGTGTTTTTTTTGGGTCCGGGGGGGTCAGACGGGGGGTTGCCCGTTGTGCCGGAGGCTGGTGGTTTTGGGGGGGTGGGGGGGGGGGGGTTGTCCGTTGCTCCTGTGTCAGACGGGCGGCTGGGCGTTTTGGGGGGTCCGGGGAGGTCAGACGGGCGGCTGCCCGTTGTGCCGCAGGCTGGGGTTTTGGGGGGGGGGTCAGACGGGCGGCTGCCCGTTGTGCCGCAGGCTGGTGTAGGGCCAGAGCAGCTGCTGGATGGTCATCCAGGAGTCCCCCGTGCCCACGGGAGCCGCGTCGGCCGCCGGCTGCAGCACCAGGCTGGCCAGCACGGCCAGCAGGCACGCCAGCACCACCAGGGCCAATGCCCACATCCACACACCACGTCCAGGCACGCCCACACCCTGAAGACCCACGCCCAGACCCAGCCCCGGGCGCCAGGACGGGAGGTAGGAGGACCAGGAGGAGGTGGAGGAGGAGGAGGAGGTGGAGGAGGAGGGGTGAGTTGAGGAGGAGGTGGAGGAGATGGAGGTGCGATGAGGCTCGGGCGTGTTGTGTGCGGAGGGAGGCGGCGACTGGTCTTTGGTTGGGCTTGAGGACTGGCTTTGCCTGGAGGAGGAGAGAGGAGAGGAGAGGAGAGGGGGGAGAGGAGAGGGTAGAGAGGAAGAGGAGAGAGGGTGTGAGAGGAAGAGGAGAGAGGGGAGAGGAGAGGAGAGGGGGAAGAGGAGAGGGTGGAAGAGGAGAGGGTAGAGGAGAGAGGGAGAGGAGAAAGGGGAGAAGGAGAGGAGAGATGGAAGAGGAGAGAGAGGACAGAAGAGGAGAGAGGGAAGACAGAAGAGGACAGAAGAGGAGAGAGGGAAGACAGAAAAGAAGCGATGGAGAAGGGAGAGTATGGGGATAGAGACATAGAAAAGAAGGTGAGGAGAGAGAATGGATAGAAAAGAAGAGAACAAGAGAGAGAAAAGAAGGGTTGTGGGGTAGAGAAGTACGAGTATGGAGACAGACACATAAGAGAAGAGAAGACAGACAGAAATTAAAGAAAAGTCAGACGATTCTGTTAATGTAACGGAGTTATGATGTAGCAGATAGAGAGCTTGTATTGGCGGAGCAGCTGAGAGGTTAAGCGTTGAGAGAAAGAATGACCCAATCTGAAGAAAAAAAGGGGAAAAAATAGTCAAGACTACCAAGACAAAAGACCAAGCTCAGCAGATTTGGTTAAAAACAAACAATCCATGATCAGTTCAGAACCGTAAGCCCAAGATCCCAAAAATGAGATTAGATGAGATGAGAGAAGAGAGTTGGTGTGTCCAGCTGAGCGAATATGATATGACGTTTCCATAAGAATGGATTGTTGCATAAACAGTAGCACTTAGCGACCAAACGGCTGCAATGGAAAAGCTACAGACTTAGCTGCCAGAGGCTATGGGGGGGATTAGCCACAATGGATGACTAGCGCACACGCACGCGCGCACACACACGCACGCGCACACACACGCACGCGCACACACACACAAGAGAAGAGGTTGAAGGTCAGGTCAAGGCTGCTAAGCCTCCTGCAAGGAAAGTGAAGGGATTAGCAACAAATGTTCAGAGCATAGCCTACCCAACCCTGTCTTGTGAAAACACCTGACCCATGTCAGAGAGCAGAGGGAACAGTCACTTACTGATGTCTTTTAAAGGTGCACACATTATATGGCGAAATTCAACCCAATTCATGTCAATTTAAAATGATTGAGTTTTTGAAAACCACAACTGTAAAAATGTACACTGACAATCTTCCAAATAGCAAACACAATTTAAAAATAAAGGTTCAGAAAATACTACACACTGCTTAGTTTTTTTCCCCATTGTATTTTCTTGGAGCGAAAGAAATAAAATAAGAAAAAAAGAACAGTGTGCAGTGTTATCCGTGTTCCTGTGTTCAAGTTTGTTGCTGTGGCAACTGAAGTTTTCATCTAACCAGCTAGTCCAAGACTGAGACTGCGTGCACTTTTGAAAGAGAACAAGGCCCAAGAGTTATGGACAAGAGGCACCTGTCAGGAAGCAAGATGTTAGAACCAGGGGAGAGAAGAAACGTCAGCAATGGAGGTTAAGCGATGAGGCCCCAAGAGGAAATAGCTTGATGTGTACAGTGTTGCCAGATGTGTCTGACCAAATCCCGCCCAAAAGCTTCTCAAAAACCGCCAAAATGTGCTAAATTCCGCCCAAATTCAACAAATTACATTGACTTTTATGGGCCAAAAACGGCTGAAAAAAAAAAAAAAAAAAAAAAAAAAAAAAAGAAAAAAAAAACGCCAAATGGCCAATTTTCCCGGTTTTTACCCGCAGACGCTCATCCCAAGTAGCCCAATTCGCCCAATCTGGCAACACTGGATGTGTATGTAGAGGCGATGGGCAGGTGTGGGGTGTGCATAGGGGTGTGCATCTCATTATGTAAACTTCCATCCTCACCTTGGGCTTGTGGCCTAATGCTTTGTGTGCCCCACCTCCACGGAGATAACAAAGTTTCGCCACGGTCAGCCTAGTCACAACAACTTTTGGGGGACTTTTTCCCCACTCAAAATCCCAATTGCAAATGAGAAAATGACCAATGATTACAATTACCACTGAAAGGCCACATGTACAAGGCGAGAACTAGAGTTCAGATAATGGGATGGACCCTGTTGTACCCTACAGGAATCAACACAGGAGCTGGAAGCCAAAGAGGAAAAGATGAGAGATGAGATGAGAGCTACCTTGCTGAAAAGGAAAAAAAGCACAAGTCTGTCCCTCTCCTGCACCCGCCACCACACCCATATGCGGATGGCCACGGACACACAGACTCGCTCGCACACGACACACAAAAGCAGAGCGTTTAAAGCGGACTTCCTCTTCACACACGCACAGACACATACGCACGCACGCACACAGGGACAGACACACACACACACACACACACACACACACACACACACACACAATTGAAGCAGGCTGCAGTTTGTGTATTTCTCACTAACATCTTGAGTGGCAGTATAAGGGAGGTGAGCTTGTTGCCAAGCTCAGTCAGGCTGGACTTCCTCCTCTCCACCACCACCGGCTGCTCTTCACGCCGCTCCTCCTCCGAGTGGGAGTCTGTGTCGTACGCAAACCTGGCAATCCAAGTCAGTCACATTACATTACAGTTCATTTGAGAGTGTTGTAAGCTGACCTGGCAACCCAAGTCAGTCACATTACATTACAGTTCATTTGAGAGTGTTGTAAGCTGACCTGGCAACCCAAGTCAGTCACATTACATTACAGTAGAGGATGACATTTTTCAGGAATTCCTGTGGGTCCCGCGTGTCCTGCGGGATTCCCGCGGGATGGGAGTCAAAATTTTAAAGATGAACAGGAGCGGGCAGGAGTGGGAATAAAGATGAATGGGAGCGGGCAGGAGCGGGAATAAAAATGAATGAGACCGGGAATGCTTGCTTATTTTTTCATTAAAAAAACCTATGAAACGGGAGTGGGATTGATTTTGAGTGGGAGTGGGCAGGATTGGGAGACATTCTTTTCAGGAAGGGATGGGATGGGATTTGTTTCTTTTACTCCACTCCGGGACGAGACGGGATTTTTTTTCCGGGACCGGGATGGGACGGGAGTGAAAATCCACTCCCGTGTCATGCTCTGCATTACAGTTCATTTGAGAGTGTTGTAAGCTGACCTGGCAACCCAAGTCAGTCACATTTCATTACAGTTCATTTGAGAGTGTTGTAAGCTGACCTGGCAACCCAAGTCAGTCACATGTACATCTCAAATTACATTCAATTTGTGAGTCAGTGCTGTGGCCAAACTTGCTGTAGCCAAAGTCAATCACATAAATATCACAAACAGACTTGTCAGACGCGGCACATTACACAGACTATACTGGTCCCTAAATTGGTCCCACCTGGCACAAGTTGGTCACAAACACAAATATCATACGCACACACACAGTCACAAATACAGTACACACATGCAGGCTTGTCCAACACGTAGGGCTGCACGATTATGGGAAAAATCATAATCACATATTATTAATCACGATTATTTTGCAGATTTTTTTGAAAATTATAACAAGATGAAATATAACCAAGAATTAATTACATACGGGATAAGCAAAATAAAATGAATTGTAATAATTATGTAAAGGCAATAGTATGAAACTTTGGTGGACAGATTTATGGTCAGAAACACCAGTCTGTCAGTATGTTCTGTCTTCAAAGATGCTCTCAAAGGTAGGTCACTATTACCACGATTAAATCACGATTGAAATCATGACTTCGACTTCACGATTTTCGATTATTTTCGATTATTTGTGCAGCCCTACCAACACGTCACAAAAACACTTCAATTGGTTCCTCCTGGTGTCTCCGTTGGGTGGTAAGGCACATGCATTGCCAGCTCCAACTGATCACAGCTCAATGTGGAAAGAAGCAAATTCAGTGGTATTGTACTGTACTCCATGTTGTTCATGATGCATGTGAAGCAACCACTGATGATGCCCGTGATGGAAATGGCGAGAACAACAACAATTTAAACTTAACCATCTTGCCGTGTTGAAATTTGTCTTAAAATGTGTACATAAAATTAGGAAATTCTATTTTTTCCTCAAAATATTTAGCATTAATCTGAATTCCACGACTCCATCTTCCTGCCCATCACAGATACAGAACACTAGATGGGGCTTTGGAACCCAAGTGTCAACTGGAATGTTCTGTATCTATGACGACCTAACCAGCCTCACAGCAACGTTGATCAAGCTTCAGGCCTCAAATGAAAGGCAACTCCTCAGTGCTTGCAGTGGGGGGGACTCAGGAGAACCCAGTTCCCCTTCCTCATAATTTTCACAACTCATAGCTTATCTTCTGTGGCACATTTTATAAGTTCAAAACCAGTTTTTCAAAATGCGTGCAGGCAATAGGCCTACAAAAACCTGAGTTGTACCGATTTGGTACTGATGACACTGTCGGTAAATCAGGGTTCCTGCACTTCTTTTTGGATGGTATTTTCGGACGATAAGGGTTCCTGCACCTCTTTTTTCCCACTTCAAGCACTATGTCTGACAGGCTGATAGTCATCATGGGCACGGTGGCAGGCTGTCGGGTAGGAAACGATGCCAATCGGCTCTACCCATCAAAACAAAACACTGTATGAAATTCCACGCATCAATGGTTGCTTTCAAGCACAAGAGGAAATAGCCAGGTTCCTGTAACTGAAAAGTAAACTGGCAGGTTATTGCACCATTACAGTTAGCTGACACTTTTATACAAAGCGACTTAGTTATTTACAGGGCATTGGTTACAGTCCCTGGAGCAATGTGGGATTAGGTGCCTTGCTCAAGAGCACTTTAGCCATGGATTGAGGGAGGTGTGGGGACAGGTAAGGGTGGGATTCGATCTGGCAACCTTCTGAATTATGTTTTCTTTGCTGTATGAGGGGTACCTCTGGCTTTACCGATGAATGAGGAAATAAGGGTGCCAATACAGCAGGCTGATGGTTAAAGGCTCAGTCCTCGGAGGAAGGTTGAAGTGCCGTTTGAGCAAGGCACCTAATCCCACCACACATTGCTTCAGGGGCTGGAATCAATTCTGTACCTAACTAATGGTTACAGTGACTAAAATATTTATCCACTTGGTAGAGGCTCTACAGGTGTCAGCGTTGCCTTACCGATTGGGGTAGGAGGGGGAAGAGGAGTCCTCCATGTTGTTCCGCGGCCCCTCGCCATCGGGCCAGCCCCCGGAACTCACGAAGCGCTTCAGGGGCGGACGCTGGCCCCCACCTCCACCTTTCCTGTTAGTCAGAAGTTTGACATTTTAAGTTTATTCATTCAACAAAAGGTAAGGCATTTATTTATAACATTTAAGAAAAATGAAAAAATATAAGATCATAGCCATGAGGTTCATTTCCATCTTTTGTACTTTGACAGGTTGATTGATGGTTAGGTCAGTTTATTTTTCATTAGAGATCATGTACCATTTCATTTCAAACATATACTGTTGCCATTTCATACAGACTGGAGAGTAAGGCTGGGGACATGCTTGGGGAAATGCAGCTTTCTAGCAAAAACCTGGGCATGTCAAGCATGGGCAGTCATGGGTGAGCAGTTAGGGCGTCAGACTTGCAACCCAGAGGTTGCCGGTTTGACTCCCAACCCGCCAGGTTGGTGGGGGGAGTAATCAACCAGTGCTCTCCCCCATCCTCCTCCATGACTGAGGTACCCTGAGCATGGTACCGTCCCACCGCACTGCTCCCCATGGGGCGCCACTGAGGGCTGCCCCCTTGCACGGGTGAGGCATAAATGCAATTTCGTTGTGTGCAGTGTGCAGTGTTCACTTGTGTGCTGTGGAGTGCTGTGTCACAATGACAATGGGAGTTGGAGTTTCCCAATGGGCTTTCACTTTCACTTTCAAAACCATTATATATTTAGGACCTGTAGAGCATGCTATTGTCAAAGCAGCAGGGCTTGACACTGGCACCTGCCAACCGGCCAAATGCTGGTAAAACTTGGCTGTGGCTGGTAATACTTTCAGTGTCACTAGCCAATTTGGCTGGCAGCTTATTTCTTGGTATGACATACCCATCATAGTAGCCTGTATGCTGTTATTTGCCCCTTGTGTATCAATTGTTTGTATTTAAGTTCAAGAAAAAGCTCAGCAACTCAGTTTCTATTTGTTTGATATACTTCCATGTAGAAAGCTCTACACTCATCTTGCTTTAGCACCTCATCTTCTGAGGTTAGACATACACCATCATGATAAAGAAGACGAAAGAACAATATAAAATCTGTGGCTAGTGGAATAACTGAAAGGCTAGTGATTCACGAAAACCACCAGCCACAGTGGCTGGTGGGTGAAAAGGTTAATGTCAAGCCCTGCAAAGCAGCATTACACATTTTGGAATGCTTGGACATTCTTACTGTCCAACGCCAGTTACATAGCATTAGAGTCCACACTCTGGGCCTATTGGTCCGCCATTAGACAGTTTGAGCCTCCCGGGCACCCGTAACTCTCATTGCCTCTGCCTTTTGTCATTAGCAATGCCCATAATGTGTACACGTGCATGCCCTGTCCTTTTCACATTCCCTTTTTGGCGACTTGACAATGCAAAACTAATAGGCTCATAGGCTGACAGCTGAAGGGAGAGGTTTGCATCACATTTGACTAGGTGCTGCCGAGAGTGAGAGCTGATCTCATATGGGCCTGGGTTGTAAGATCAATATGTTCCCATATTTTGACCAGGAGTCCCTGGCAGAACAAGGATTTTTATAAGTAATTTGAAAGTTGCCCCTTTATTCTACGAAGGCCAAACGGCTGTAACCGGTCAGCGTTTTTATATCTGTATACCCCAATGTTGAATTGAAACCATTGCTATGTGAATGTGAATTGGTTTTGCTACGTACCATGGCTGTCTCCTGCCGTTCTCTCCATCGCCAGAATCCGGAGATTTAGACTACAGGGGACACATACAGCACAGAGGAAGACGGAGTTAGTTAGGACATTAATAACAGGTTATGCACTAACCTTAGGACATTAATAACATGTTATGCACTAACCATAGGACATTAATAACATGTTATGCACTAACCATAGGACATTAATAACATGTTATGCACTAACCATAGGACAATAATAACATGTTATGCACTAACCATAGGACATTAATAACATGTTATGCACTAACCTTAGGAAATTAATAACATGTTATGCACTAACCTTAGGACATTAATAACAGGTTATGCACTAACCTTAGGACATTAATAACATGTTATGCACTAACCATAGGACATTAATAACAGGTTATGCACTAACCTTAGGACATTAATAACATGTTATGCACTAACCATAGGATATTAATAACATGTTATGCACTAACCATAGGATATTAATAACATGTTATGCACTAACCATAGGACATTAATAACATGTTATGCACTAACCTTAGGACATTAATAACATGCTATGCACTAACCTTAGGACATTAATAACAGGTTATGCACTAACCTTAGGACATTAATAACAGGTTATGCACTAACCTTAGGACATTAATAACAGGTTATGCACTAACCTTAGGACATTAATAACATGTTATGCACTAACCATAGGACATTAATAACATGTTATGCACTAACCTTAGGACATTAATAACATGTTATGCACTAACCATAGGACATTAATAACATGTTATGCACTAACCTTAGGACATTAATAACATGTTAAGCACTAACCATAGATTATTAATAACATGCTATGCCCCGACCATAGGACATTAATAAAATGTCATACACTAACCTTAGGACATTAATAACATGTTATGCACTAACCTTAGGACACTAATAACATGCTATGCACTATGGACATTAACGCAATGCGTGCAACAATGGATTGAGTATTTAGGGCCATTTAGTGTGTGTGTGCATGTGTGTGTGTGTGTGTGTGTGAGCGAGAGAAAGTGAGAGGTGTGTGTGTGTCTGAGAGTGTAAGTAAGAGTGAGGTGTGTGTGTGTGTGTGTGTGTGTGTGTGTGTGTGTGTGTGTGTGTGTGTGTGTGTGTGTGTGTGTGTGTGTGTGTGTGTGTGTGTGTGTGTGTGTGAGAGTGAAAGTGAAAGTGAGAGTGAGGTGTGTGTGTGTGTCTGTGAGAGTGAGGTGTGTGTGTGTGTCTGTGAGAGTGAGGTGTGTGTGTGTGTGTCTGTGTTCGCTCACCATGACGGCGATGCTGACCCGGCGTGATGAGGACGGCTGCCAGATGCATGATGGGAAATAACAGACATTTCAGAGTCAACATTACACATCTCACTTGCAACACACACGCACAAGCAGACATACACACGCGCAGACACGCAGACACACACGCACGCGCACACACACACACACACACACACACACACACGCAGACACGCAGACACGTACACACGCAGACACACACATGCACACACACACACACACACACACACACACACACACACACACACACACACACACACACACACATACAGAACACACACAGAACACACACACACACACACACACACACAGTATTTCCCTTACAAGAGGATGCGGAGTACTGGTCTTAGCTTTGCCACCCGACTTAACTGTCACACACTTGCACTTACGGGCATGGGTACGGGCACGCACACGCACATGCACACAAAGCCTGTATTGCTCACACACACACACACACAGTATTGTTCCAGGGGTGGAGAGTCCCGGTGTGAAAGTGACGCCAGCTAATTTGATTTAGCCCTGAGGCCCACAGCAGAGCCCAGGCCATTTCCATGTAAGGGCTACTTAAACAAATCCAACTCAGCAGCAGAGACACACGAGAAACACTCTCCCTCACAGCACCTTAACATGTTCTAAGGTTAGTGTATAACATGTTATTATCATTACCATTTCCATGTAGGGCTACTTAAACAAAACCAACACAGCAGCAGAGAGATAGGAGAAACACTCTCCCTTCACACCATAGGACCAAGGCCAAACCTCAGATAAATACTAGCAGCAATAACAGTCGACAGAGCAATTTAAGTCAAAATAACAAACATTCTCCCTTATACATGGGTTCTCAGTGTTTATCAACACAATGTTATGAAGAGGGGCAAGACACCGGCAGCCAACCCCATGAGCTAATTTTTTGACCGACAGCGGTTTCCAACAATCAGAGGTTGAGTTGTGCGCAGCTAGGTTCGCGCAGTCAGGTTATAAACAAAATTTAGAACCCATGTATAGCACTCAGGTCAAACCATTTGTCAACATTAGTAACGCTAGTCCACATAGCTTTGATAAATTTAATATAACAAACACTCCCCCTCAAAACATAGAACCAAGGCCAAACCTGAGATGAATACTAGCAGTTATATCGGTCTGTACTCTGTAGCTCACAATATGTTTAACATAACAAAAAATAAAGTACCAGTCAACCCTGAAACAAATAACAGTAATTGTACAGTAATTAAGTCAATATTATGACATTTCTTTATGCAGTCAATCTTAACGAAAAGTGTCCAGTCAAGCTCATGCTTGAAGTCAACTTTAACTGACAAAAACCTCTAATACAAATTTAAACATGACCCACCTTGTAGTATTGTGATCCAGACTGCTTCTTAAGCCTCGACATGTCATCTGTTCAAAATTAGGAAAAAAGAAGACTTTCAGTGCAAATATGTCTTTATTTATGCCATGACCTCACCACTGGCCACCTTTGTACTTGTACGCACCGTTGTATGAAGATGCCTTGAAAGGTGCTATTTAAAACCAAATTTTATTCTTTGCTTTTTTGTGGGCAGTGGCGGCTTGATGGTTAGGGACTGTGTCTTGGAATCAGAGGGTTGCATGTTCGAATCCCATACCATCCATGGCTGAGTGAGGTGCCCTTGAGCAAGGCACCTAACCCCACACTGCTCCAGGGACTGTAACCAATACCCTGTACTAATTATAAGTAGCTTTGGATGAAAGCATCACCCAAGTGTAATGTAATGTAATGAGTCCCAATAGCACCTGTTGGTGTTCAGGAGGCTCCTTAGAGTGTTTATGTGTGTGTGTGTGTGTGTGTGTGTGTGTGTGTGTGTGTGTGTGTGTGTGTGTGTGTGTGTGTGTGTGTGTGTGTGTGTGTGTGTGTGTGTGTGTGTGTGTGTGTGTGTGTGTGTGTGTGTGTTCACCTCTGTCGCTGTGTGTACCAAACGACCGCTCGCTGTTGGATACTGACTCCCGTAGCTCCACCAGTTCTGCGTGCTCCTTGGTGTAGGTTCTCCTCAAGTTCTCCACATGCTGGATCATCACCTCCACCGCCTTGCCCACGCGACTCTCCTGAGGGGGAGATGAAGGGGCATTAACACACACACACACACACACACACCCTTACCCACGCGACTCTCCTGAAGAAGAGAGATGAAGGGGCATTAACACACACACACACACACACACACACACACACACACACACACACACAAGCACACACACACACACACACAAGCACATGCGCACACACACACACACACACAAGCGCACACACACACACACACACACACACACACACACACACATGCGCGCACAAGCACACACACAAGCACACACACACACAAGCGCACACACACACACACACACACACACACACACACACACACACACACACACACACACACACACACACACACACACACACACACACACACAAGCGCACACACACACACACACACACACACACACAAACACACTGCCGCAGCTTTACCCAGGCGACTCTCCTATGGCGAATATAAACAGTCATGGGCAAACCAGATTCATCTCTCTGACACACCTGGTTTATAGCACATAGTGTTTCTGATCTGGACTGGATGAGGATGTCGATGTTCACACACACAAACACACCCATATTGCTCTCACACACACACTGAATCATCACCTCCACTGCCTGACCAACAGTACTGTACAGGGACGTCAAAACACACACACACACACACACACACACACACACACACACACACACACGCACACACGCAGACACGCAGACATGCACACACGCCTGGTGTATGGCTCCTAGTGTTTCCGATCTGCTTGACACAGATGTTCAACTTCACTCACTCTCTTACACACACACACACACACACACCTGGTGTATTGCTCCTAGTGTTTCCGATCTGCTTGACACCCGGACCATGGACTGGATAAGGATGTCCAGGTTCTTCTGTAGTCTCTGGATGATCTCCACTGATTGGCTGTCGTCCTCACACAGTGGACTCAGGGCCTGGGGAGAGCAGACACACACAGACAGACACACACACATGGCCGTAGCCAGCCATGTGAAGTAGGCGAGGTCCATAATTTTATTATTAATATAAAATATACATTAAAAATGAATTCATAAAATAAATAAATATAGGCTACACAGGCCTATATATAGGGCCCTCCTCTATGACTGTATAGGCCTAATGTGAAATAGTAAATATTTAGACATGTATACTAATAAATATGTTGTAGTTTTCAGCCAACTCAGCCTATTCCCTTTGAATGGCTATGCTTTGGTATCATGCCTCTTTTATTATAAACAGCATCCTCCCAGTCAGTAAAGCCCTTTGTAAGGAAACTAAAGCTTGACCCTGAAGTTGCACAAAGCTACATCCTCAGATGGCAAGTTGCTCAGCCATTTTTCTCCCAATGAAATTACACTTCAGCTGTTTTCCTCCAAAGATACAGGGATAGCTATCTCTGTAGTGTAAACCACCTATTTTGGAGTAAACTATTTCTTCCTAGAGTCGCATCAAACGTTTTGCTTTTATTTAGTTGTTATAGTTCTTCACAAGCGCAGAAGAAAGAAAAGTAGCCTATCCTCCGCGCTCCTGAGCCATCTGATGCGTCACGGCTATGCAGACACAGTAGTCACGGGAGCCTCTTCAGGTGTGTGGATATTTTACTGCGATTGACTCTGACGAAGACGTGGCAACGTCGATAGTCTTGGCACTTGTCCAAATTAACAGGAAAATATCCACCTGAAGATGTTCCGGTGACCTCCTCTGTCAGTATATATCACATGCTTTACAATTTACAATCAATTACCTTTCACGGATATCCTGCTTTTTAACTTTATGCAGCAGCCGGCCTTCTTAAAATAATGACTCAAATGGCTTTTTAAGACACCATAGCCTACTTGTTCCGCATGAGCTTTATGTAGGCTATACAACGGTTGGCTTTCTGTTAGCGGATATCTCACCAAGCGCGGGCTTTCTGATGGCGGAGATCTCACCAAGCGCGTGCTTAATGGGCGCGTTCGTGACGGCACATTACTGCGCAGGCTGCACACGCACACTTTGCCATTTCGATGCATTTTTCCAACCAGAAAGCATGGTAATTTTGCGTTGCGCAATGCTCTGTCACGAACGCGACCAAACACAATTGCGATGTCGGCTGAGTTGCGTTCTCTCCCACGAGTCGCACCACTTGCGATATTAATCAATCTTGTTTACTCTCAAAAATAGAACACAAAGGCAAAACTAGAACACATAGCACATGGATGTTAACCACAGTTTGCAAAGGACGCTTCACAAAGGTTTATAGATGTTGTTGTGTGTTTCAGTTGGTCATATTTGCCGTTAAAATAATAATAATAATAATAATAAACTCTCAAGATAGGCGAGGTCCGGACCTCGCTAGCCTCAAATGTAACTACGGCCATGCACACACACACACATTAATAATGGACAACAAACACACATGCATGCATACGCACACACATCTCTCCACACACACACACATGTGTAGCAGTCCTTGGCATCTGGCCACCTCCTTGCGAATATGCTCCTTGGACACACACACACACACACGCACAACCAATCACACCAGACACACACACACACACCTCTCCGCACACACGCATGGATGCATACACACACACACCTCTCTGCACACACGCACGCATACACACACACACCTCTCCACACACATGTGCACACACACACACACACACCCACCTGTAGCAGTCCTTGGCAGCTGGCCACCTCCAGATAGACCACACACACACACAGACACACACACACACGCACAGCAGTCTTTGGCAGCTGGTGACCTCCTTGCCTATGTTCTCCTATGAGAAACATACATACACCCCCCTCACTCACACACACACACACACACACACGCGCACACACACACACACACACACACACACACACACACACACACACACACACACACCCCTACCTGTAGCAGTCCTTGGCAGCTGGCGACCTCCTTGCGTACATTCTCCTCTGCCAGGTCACGTGACCTCTCCTCCAGCCTCAGCCTCTTCTCCAGGGTGTACATGTCACACTTGAAGCTCAGAGACAGGCGATGGAACTCCGTCTGAAACACACACACACAGACACAATCAATAAAGTCACACTTGAAGCTCAGAGACAGACGATGGAACTCAGTCTGAAACACGCACGCGCGCACGCGCACACGCACACGCACACGCACACACACACACACACGCGCACACGCACACGCACACACACGACGCATGCGGAAATGCACACACAAATGAAGCTAGAAACTCTGTGGCAGTTGATGGGAAACGTACCATTTTCATCACCATGTTCCAAATCACTGGGATGACACAGTTTATATAAACACACACACACACACCCACCCACACACACACCCAGCCATCTATCTTATTGACAGCTAAATGCAATACATCTTAGTCAGCTACATGCATTGACCCCTGTCCCCGCTCAAGCACGCAAAGCAACGCTAAAACATGAACCCTCTTCAAGAAGGAAAGGCAACGCCACGCTAAAACACACAGAAGTGGTTAGACTGCCTTCACAGCAGCATAGAAGATGCAGCGAAAATGAAAGTTAATCATGTCAAGCTTGGCAATGTGGCTTGGCAATAGCCATTGCGCTAAACCTCAAGCCCGCCTGGTTCAGTCTCACTGTACTGATGTATCATTTTCATTGTATGTGTATGTAGTGACAATATTTCATTCACTTCTACAAACCCAAAGCTACACTCTGGAATAACTTGCATTGACACAGAAGTGGTTAGACTGCATTGCCAGCAGGTAGAAGCGGAAATGAAAGTAAATAATGCACATGCTTGGCAACATACACACACACGCCTATTTTTTTTTCCTGGCTTGGTCTCCACTTTATGTTGCATTTTGTAACAGCTTCATTCTCAAGCTTCAATCTTATGGTACAATGTATGATTCTTGTTCTACTAACTCAAAGCTACCGTGTGCACACTCTAGGACAGTGTTTCCCAACCTTTTTTGTCTTGCGTACCCCCTAAGCCTTTTGGTTTTACCATGAGTACCCCTGCACTTATGCTCTATGTCTCTTCCCCTATCCCAATGTGACTATGCTCCATTCATTTTACATTTTTCCAAGTACCCCCTGCAGTGTGCTCACGTACCCCTAGTGGTACACGTACCCCTGGTTGGGAAACACTGCTCTAGAGTCAAATCTTCAAGATTATTTTGTGTCAGACATGGATGTTGAAGTGTGTTGTGCTGTAAAACAGCTGATGTTGAGGTGTGACCTTCCTGCCAATATTGATAGGTTGGTCACACATCCACAACAACATCAGCCGTTTTAAAGCACGACACCTTTCAACATCCATCTGACCCTCTGATGAAGACGGAAGTCTTACCGTCGAAACATGGTAAAGGTAAAAGATGAAATGACTGAAACAAAAGAAACTTAAAGGGACACTGTGTGAGATTTTTAGTTGTTTATTTCCAGAATTTATGCTGCCCATTCACTAATGTTACCTTTTTCATGAATACTTACCACCACCATCAAATTCTAAGTATTCATTATGACTGGAAAAATTGCACTTTTCATACACGAAAAGGGGGCTCTTCTCCATTGTCCGCCATTTTGAATTTCCTAAAATAGCCATTTTTAGCTGCAAAAATGACTGTAATTGGACCATACTAGAAAATATTTGTTTATTACTTAGTAAACTTTCATGTAAAGATCAATTTTGGCAATAGGGAGCCTAGTTTCAATGAGCAGCATAGTTGCAGTACCTTTTTTGACCATTTCCTGCACAGTGCCCCTTTAAATATAATAATCATGATGATTTGAAGCTTGGAAGAACGATTACTTCAAATCATGTGGTTGTTTTCTGGACTGATGGGCAACAAAACTTTGAAAGGGCACAATACTGCCTCCTTGTATCACGATACAGTATCGTGACTCTGTATCACGATTTCTCGGTTCGATACAATATCGTTACAGCCCAAATACATACATGTACAAACCTACCTTCTAAATGTCTGAAACAAAAGAAACTTAAAGATTGAAGGTGTAACCTGAAGACATAGTGAGCATCATGCATGTTCTGTGCTGTGTTTGCAAGGTGCTACCTTTCCTTGCAGTGCTGCATGTGTATCACCGGTCCTCTCGCTCACACACACACACAGACACCAATTACATGCCCCATTTCCCTCGCTCAGACAGAGAAAACACACACACACACACACACACACACACACACACACACACACACACACACACACACACACACACACACACACACACACACACACACACACACACACACACACACACACACACACACACACACACACACTTCCCTGAAGGCTACAGAGTGATAAAGTACAATAGCACCTGTGCACACACACACACACACTAATGTGCCGTGATACCGGTGCACTCACCTCCACTTCCTTCTCGCTGGCAGACAGGCTGAAGCTGAAACACACACATATAATTAAATTACATTTAGTTGACATCACAGGACAAATATATAATTAAATTACATTTAGCTGACATCACAGAACAAACAGACATCTCAGACAGACAGAAAAACACCAGAGGCAGACAACAAAAAATCAAGTCTGTATCTGTGTGTGTGTGTGTGCGTGGCGACTTCGGAGTCTGTAATAAACACTAGGCTCGTTCACCACAAGCCTGTGTCTCTCTCTCTCTCTGTGTGTGTGTGTGTGTGTGTGTGTGTGTGTGTGTGTGTGTGTGTGTGTGTGTAAGTATGTGTGTGTTTTGACAGTGGGTTTGTTCCCTACAAGCTCATATCTGTGGTCAATGAGAACGGAAAAGAGATGACTGATATTGGCCGCAGGTGCAATTGTGTGTGTGTGTGTGTGTGTGTGTGTGTGTGTGTGTGTGTGTGTGTGTGTGTGTGTGTGTGTGTGTGTGTGTGTGTGTGTGTGTGTGTGTGTGTGTGTGTGTGTGTGTGTGTGTGTGTGTGTGTGATTTGACAGTGGGTTTGTTCCCCACAAGCTCATATCTGTGGTCAATGAGAACGGAAAAGAGATGACTGATATTGGCCGCAGGTGCAATTGTGTGTGTGTGTGTGTGTGTGTGTGTGTGTGTGTGTGTGATTTGACAGTGGGTTTGTTCCCCACAAGCTCATATCTGTGAGAACGGAAAAGAGATGACTGATATTGGCCGCAGGTGCAATTGTGTGTGTGTGTTAGCCGTTAGACTTGGAAGATTAGAAGCCATGTAGTGTGTGTGTGTGTGTGTGTGTGTGTGTGTGTGTGTGTGTGTGTGTGTGTGTGTGTGTGTGTGTGTGTGTGTGTGTGTGCGATTGCGAACTGCTTACCTGTTTCGCCTGTCCTCCTGTTCACTGGTATCCTCGGACAGAGCGGAGGTCGAGACTGTGGAGAGAAGAGGAGGGATGAGTAGAGAGAGAGAGAGAGAGAGAGAGAGAGAGACAGAGACAGAGACAGAGACAGAGACAGAGCACCTCAGAGAGAAATCTTGAACCAGGTGCTGAATATCAATACACACACACACACACACACACACACACACCTAAGCGCCAGAGAGAGAGAGAGAGAGAGAGAGAGAGAGAGAGAGAGAGAGAGAGAGAGAGAGAGAGAGAGAGAGAGAGAGAGAGAGAGAGAGAGAGAGAGAGAGAGTGAGAGAGAGAGAGAGAGCTTGCACCACCAGGTGCTAAATGTACACACACAAACACACAGCACCTAATACAGTCTGCATGTCTGTGACCTACACACTTCACATGTGGCCATGAGGGGCTGCTGTTTCCTGTATGACTAAGAGTTCACCACAGAGGAGACCACAGACACTGAAAGACAGAGATAGAAACAGATACAGAGAAACCAAGAGAAACTGAGAGAAACTGAGAGAAACAGAGAGAGAAACAGACACCGAGAAACAGATACAGAGAAACATGTACAGAGAAACAGATACAGAGAAACAGAGAGAAACAGACACAGAGAAACATGTACAGAGAAACAGAGAGAAACAGATACAGAGAAACAGAAAGTAAAAAAGAGAAAGCAACAAAGTGTGCCTGTGGTGTTTTTTTGTTTGTTTGTTTACCTTCCTTGTCTGCGGCGGAGGTCTCGCTGTCCTCCTGTGCCTTTTGACCCTCCTGAGACTCCATACTCTGCTCCTTCTCCTGAGGAAGGAATACAGAGCCTGAGGTGCACTCCTGACGAGACCTTTGCATCTTATACACACACACATGCACATCCACACACACACACACGGAAACAGCGAGGCTGCAGGTAGGAGTCTTCTCTGATGGGTCATCCAGATACCATCGCCTATTGAACTCCGGCATGCATGTCAACACACACACACACGATATCTCACACATGTTCTGTCTCACACACACACACGCTTCTCAAACATGGACCCGCCCACATGCTTCCCAACACGTTCACGTTCTCACACACACACACACACACACACACACACGCACACACACACGCACACACACACACGCACACACACACGCACACACACACGCACACACACACACACACACACACACACACACACACACACACACACGCACACACACACGCACACACACACACACACACACACACACACACACACACGCACACACACACGCTCCTCAATTTCCTGCTGAAGTCAGGTCAAATTAAGGTGTGCTCTACTCTTCTCCACTCCACTGCATGGGAAATATGCTGCGCTGGCTGGCAGGGCCTGACTGGCCGCATTCTTAACCAGCTGCCATCTTGACGAGTCACCGCTGACAAGGCACATAGCAAACACAGGCAGGCAGGCAGACACACACACACGAACACATACGTGCATGTGCAAACGCACGCACGCACACACACACACAGAAGTGACACTGTACATGCACTTTACTGCACACAGCAAAGAACACACTGTTATTCTGGTCTCTTCAGGGGGGCATTGAATCAAACTGCAGTAGGGGTGGTGGTGGCAAGTGGTAGAGGAGCCTGTTCAGCAACCAGAAGGTTGCAGGTTCGAGACCCGCTCTGCCTGGCCTGACGTTCTTAACCCAAGTTGCTTCTGGTGGCAGGGTGATACCCTGTGCAGCAGCCACAGTCACCGGTTTGAGAATTTGAGTGCAAACATGTGAATGTAAGGCATGCAATGGAAAGCGCTTCGAGGATGCAATGGAAAGTGCTCTAAAGCAGTGTTTCCCAGCCTTTTTTCCATCTTGTGTACCCCCCCCCCCCCCCCCTTCTTTTTTTGTCACACCACCGAACATTTGTGAACATTTCAAGTGGGTCTCAAGTTGGGAATGGTTGGGAACCCCTGTACTATCTAAATGCGGTCTATTCACCATTTTCCATAACTATCCTTGTGTGTAATGCATGCTCTCTCTCCTCACCAACTCCTTCTTGTGTGCGCCTCTCTCGCCCCCTGTTGGTGACTGGCCTGCGCCTGCGTCGCTGGTGGTGATGTCACCGCCGCCCTTGGGGACGACCTGATTCGCCGAGTCAGCTGAACGGCTGTTTCCATCGTCCGTAGCCGTGGTGACGTCTGAAGATTCCGTATGTGTACCTGTGGTGAGAGTTGAAAGGTGAGCGGTGAACAGGAAGTGAGAGGGGCATGACGTGATGATGAGCCAATAAGAGTCAACTGGGGAGGGCCTGGTCAGGAGGGAGCCAATAGAATGGCCTGATCAATAGAATGGTTTCCGGAACTCACCTGTCGCCATGTCGACAGCATCAACTGAAGACTCCAACAGTGTCTCCTCCTCTTCTGCAACGGGCAGCAGACTGGACCTGTGACTAAGACAAAATAAACACAGCGGACGTAAGCACGCACACACACACACACACACACACACAGTCAAACGATCCAACAATATACATGTTTTGAACAGGGTAATGAAAGGTAAACTCCTGGACATGAACTCGTACTTCAAATTGTTATTAAGTGTCTACATGTCAGTTAGCCTGATCAACCAGAACTAAATGTGAGATTAAATGTGTACTTTAGTCTGGCCCCGATGAATGACACATCGGAAGATTGTTGATGGAAACAACCGTTGTTTTTCAAACTGTGTCTGTGCCTATTGGCCAACGCTTTGCCGTCACTCCCTCATAACCCTGTCCGCTTTGCATCCGAAGATTCAAAACAAATCAAAACAAGAGCCCTGCATTGTGATTGGTTTGCCATATGCATACAGCTCCTCTGGTATTTTTACGTCATACTGCAGTGGTGGCTGTGTGTGATAAAAGCGTCAGCTAAGAATAATGTAATGTAATGTAATGCAGTGGTGTGCTGTGAGTTTTGTCATATTCCCCGTCATACCATAGATGCAGAACGATGGCTACATCTTGTGGTCCAACATAATAATAAATACAATGCAAATCCACCTGGGTGATTCCAGTACTCATTCGTAGATTTAAAAAAAAGAGCTTAGATAAAAATGAGATTAAATAAAAAAAATATGTAAAACTAAATACAAATATTTGATAATGTTGATAAAAATGAGCAAGCTTACCTCTCCAGTGCACCGCCAGAGTCAGGAGACAGCTGAGAGCCCAGCTTCTGCAAATCACACACAGATGCACACACAGACACACACACACACATGCACACGGAGAGGGAGCTGGATGATAAATATTCAGTAAACACAAACATCCGCCCACACACACACGCACCTGAAAAACGCTTAAAACACAAGCTTTCAAAACAGAATTACAAATCGTGTTGTCCACATCCATTTGTTGGACTTGGACGGACACACACACGCACGCACGCACGCACGCACGCACGCACGCACGCACGCACGCACGCACGCACGCACGCACACACGCACACACGCACACACGCACACACGCACACACGCACACACGCACACACGCACACACGCACACACGCACACACGCACACACACACACACACACACACACACACACACACACACACACACACACACACACACACACACACACACACACACCTTTCTCTCTTATCATTCCATGAGAAGTGAAATGAAAACATAAGTAAGCGGGTGCTTAAATAATGCGTGAGTGTGAAATAATATGCTAATTTATTACATAACATCTGGACTATGGAGATCATAACAACAACAGGAGGCGGGGGGGAGAGAGAGAGAGAGAGAGAGAGAGAGAGAGAGAGAGAGAGAGAGAGAGAGGATAGAGAGAGGAGAGAGAGAGAGAGAGAGAGAGGAGAGAGAGAGAGAGAGAGATGCAACTGTACCTATCAGTGATGCGCGGGTCGACGAAAAAACAAGACACACCCGACCGCTTTTTTCCCTAGTCCGCCCGCTTGCCCTGCCCGCAAGAAATATTCATGAAAAATATTGACCCGGCCCGCTTCCCGACCCGCCTTTGAAAATAGTAGCCGTGCGTCTTTATGAACACCCTAGCGTCATTGGCAAAGCACAATCACGTCAATAAAGGTCTTAAAAAGGAATTTGCGTCAAGAACAAGACAGCTGTGCATTTCAACAGGACATGTTGGATTTTTGAACTGAGGCCATGCAATGAGGACTGCCGACTGTCACCTGTTTATTTCGGTAACATCGTCGTTTGGATACATGGAGAAAATTAATCTGTAGGTTGGTGAGCAGACGGAGCCAGCCGTCAAGTGGATTGCCTCGTAGTCATGGTACGACACAGGAAATGAAAACAAACTCTGTAAGCAACACATGAGTGCGAAACCATTACAATTGTATAAGAAAATATGTAGGCTATATCCACCACTGCACTGTTTAGAGAGCACCCTCTGTGTTCTTCAAAATGCACTCAATGGTTGCACCTGCTGCACCAGTTGCGCGCAGAAGATATTCGGCCGACGCAGGAGCCTCATTGAGTCTCCTGCAGAGCGCGTGGCACCATCGTAGTTATTCAGCCATATAAACTTTGATCTATTTCGCAAAAAAATGTCCCTGTCTGCTAAAGTAAACTATAGCCTATTGGCTAGCCTATAGCCTACTTTAAAATTCGGCATCATTTCAAAGGTCCTGACCGACCGCACCCGACCCGAATTTCATTAAAAATAATATTTCATAACCCGTGCCTGCGGTCGACCGCAGTTAATTGCAAGCGCCCGCTGCTTTCGGGTCAGCCCGCGCATCACTGGTACCTATAGTCAAATCCCAGTAGTATTCAGTATTCAACATATTCAACACACTTCCTTATATCATAGAAACAAACCTTGGTAACAGCCTAGTACAGTATGTATACCAAACATGATTTCTATTTAATGCACACACCAGCCTCAAGCAGGATCACATTTGCATACCGATAACACATCCACAGACACATACAAATGTCAACACGTCCACACTCCAACACAGACAAACGTTTAACTCACACACCTATGTTACATTACATTACACTTAGCTGACACTTTAATCCAAAGCAACTTTTTTAAAAGTATATTTTTAAGTATTGGTTACAATGTGGGGTTGGAGTAATGTGGGGTTAGATGCCTTGCTCAAGGGCACTTTAGCCATGGATGTGGTAGGGTGTGGAGGGGTGGGATTCGAACCTACAGCCCTCTGATCTAAAGTCCATCTCCTTAACCACTAGGCCATGGCAGCCCGACATAAACCCGCACCTCAACTCCACATATGACACCAGAGTGACATAACATCCCATTATAGCCTGCACCTGTATACAGCCACACACTGAAGGCTATGGACCCCCTTGTGGGTTAAGGGGTCCCCTGAGGTGTGAAATGTCAAAATTATGTGCGCACACGCACACACACACGCGCGCACGCACACGCACACACACACACACACGCGCGCGCACCGCACGCACGCACACACACACCTCAAGTCTGCAGCTCAACACGTCTCCAATTTAATCCTTTAAAGCTACATCAACACAAGGCCGCAGTGGAACAGCATGTCCAACACAAACATCACAGGGATCCCAGTGTTTCCCATACATTGAGGAAACTATGGCGGCCCGCCATAGTTTAAATTTGGCCGCCATAGTTTACGAAAATGTAAAAAAAAAAAAAAAAAAAAAAAAAAAATTTTTTTTTTTTTTTTTTTTTTTTTTAAACGATATCCGTTTTTGTTAAAAACGATTTGAATTACGATTTTGAATTTCCTTCGCATTTTCCTCCTGGAGTAAATACATCCTATAGACTCTGTATTGGTTAGATAAGTAGTCCCACGGTAACACAGAATGAGGGGAAAGCATTAGGAAGTGACCGTAAGGGTATTACAGTTGATTCATGTGTGCACACGTGTAACATCGGGTGAGTAACAGAACATGTGCGCAACGATGCGTTATGACACGCCGATATGCGAGGATCTTCGTCCAAATCGCTAGTCGCATGCATCATCGCTAACTGCGTTTACATCGCGTGCCGCGTGTAAGGGAAATGTTAGTTGTTGACATGTATGGAATTCACTTCAATTTGTGCTGTTTCTTGCTTCAGTTGTGGACAAAACGATTGGCCAAACTCACAATAGAAAGCCTTTGCTGTGCTACTGTCCCAGAGAGCTGAAAAAAAAAACCTTCATAGAAGAAGTCACACAGGGGTGTTAACCAATCCAATGACTTCTCTCTCTCTCTCTCTCTCTCTCTCTCTCTCTCTCTCTCTCTCTCTCTCTCTCTCTCTCTCTCTCTCTCTCTCTCTCTCTCTCTCCCTCTCTCTGTCTCTCTCTCTCTCTCTCTCTCTCTCTCTCTCTCATAGTAGCCTACTATTTACCCATAACAAATGGTGAATTTCTGAGCCCTTTTCAATTTGTAGCCTATACCACTGAAGGCATGATAATGCTTCATCATATTTTAGAAATAGGGCCTATGTGCCTTTTATATACCATTTTGAAATTGTTTCAGTTGTTTATGACTTGTGTATGACTGAAATTATCTCTGCATACTATCAGTGCTGCATTGCTTTGTAAAGATAGGCTATTCAACACACTTTAAAAACACACTGAAAAGATACTGCCATAGTAGCCTACTGAAAACATTTTGTTCATAATAATGGTGATTAATAAATGGTGGTCTTAAATTTTCATACTGACATCCTTGAATTTGACTTGGTAGATCACGGCAGACCATCAACTTCAAAAGTAGATCTTGGTTAAAAAAAGGTTGGGCACCCCTGCTATAGAGAGAACCACAAGTGCTTGAAAGACAGGGATCAAAAGCCTAGTCAAGTTGTTGTAGTTTACTTGGGTTTGGGAGCAATATAAAAAACCTTCAGAGAAGGGACAGTTGGGATGAGTTTACTAACACTCCCTAGGCTTTGTTTTACAGTTGTAATGAGTTTGGTGACAGACCTTCATTGACACAGCAGAGGAGACATCGGGCTGCATATAGAAATTAATGTGTAATGAATGTGAATATAGACATAAATGTGTAATATGTTGTTCAGCCCTTTTAATGGGAGGAATTTGGAAAAAAACTGGCCCTGTGACCAGCACCCCTCATGTAGAATGTGTACGCCTACAGATATGTGTGGGGGAAAAGGCATAGCCTACCCTCTAAGACCCTTTTTGTCTATGCGTTAACAATTTCACAGTGCTCTTAAATTCTTATCTCTGCTCCTATTTTGTTTTATTATTGTTTCCCAGACCCCTGCATGAGGGACGAATGAAACTGTGTTGTAAACAGAAATTATTCACTGTACTGCATTTTTTGACAATGACAATGTACTACTATTATACAAGTCATGGGTAAAATCTTATGTAGCCTTATTTCTCAAAATATAAATGGCTGAAATATAGGCCCATGCCTACAGTTTCTCCATGCGGCAATGTCATACTGTAGTCATTGTTTTGCCGTTTTGCATTTACGCTGCAAGAATACACCCCCCCCCCCAAAAAAAAAGGCACGTGTGAGAAGACCCCCCCCCCCCCCCCCCCCCCCCCCCCCCCCCCACCCCCCCCCCCCCCCCCCCCCCCCCCCCCCCCCCCCCCCCCCCCCCCCCCCCCCCCCCCCCCCCCCCCCCCCTCCCCCCCGGACAAAATAAACCCTGGCTGCCCCCATAGTTTCCAAAATTTCTGTGGGAAACACTGGATCCCTTTACCCTACACGGAGAATCACACACATACGCACACACACACACCTCTCAGTCTCTCCACAGGGATTGCTTTACCCTGCAAGGAGAAGACCCACTCTGAAACAACACACACACACACACACACGCGCACGATCGCTTTACCCTGCATGGAGACACTAGGTACCAAACACGCGCACATAAGCACCTCCGTGTCTCTCTCTAGACATTTGGAGAGCATCAGCAAGAATCGCACTCACGCACGCACGCACGCACGCACACACTCCTTGCTCACCCTCCAAGGGATCCAGGAACCATCCATTTGGAGACACACACACACACACTTCTGTGTGACTGTAGCCTCCCTGCACACACACACAAACCTACGGTAACTAACGCACACTGTTCCCCTCTCTCACTCCCCCTCACACACACACCGTACACACTTGTTCCTCTCTTGCATCGCACCAGTGAGTTTATTTAACAACGTGCATATAAGGGCAAATCCAGAGAGAGAGAGAGAGAGAGAGAGAGAGACAGAGACAGAGAGATAGACCGAGAGAGAGAGAGAGAGAGAGAGAGAGAGAGAGAGAGAGAGAGAGAGAGAGAGAGAGAGAGCGTGCGAGTGTGTGTGTGTGTGTGAGTGTCATGGCCCAATTGACACCGTTCCTGTACTATATTGGTGTGTTGGTGTGAAAGAGAAATAACTGTAAAAAAGGGAAGGGGAAGTGATGAGGAAAAAAAGAATTAGCCAACGGAACGAGAGAAAGACAGAAACGAAAGAAAGAAAAGAGAGGGGAACAGAAAGAGAGAGAGGGAGGGAGGTGGTTGACCTGTGAATTGTTCAGGTTGAGGTCGAGCGAGACAGAGAGAGAAATAGAGAAAGATAAACAGATAGAAAGAGATTCAAGATTCAAGACTAGTTTATTACGTCTTATTATAGGTTTGAAGCCTATAAAGAGTAAAAATTGTCGTGAGAAATATAAAGGGAGAGAAATATAAAGGTTGAGCTGTGAATTGTGAGAGAGCGCGACAGAGAACAAGAGAAATAGAAAGAGCTTGAGAGAGATTGAGAATTAAAATAAAAAATAAAGGAGAGAGAGAGAGGGGGGGGGAGAGAGAGAGAGAGAGAGAGAGAGAGAGAGAGAAAGAGAGAGAGAGAGAGAGAGGGGGGGAGAGAGAGAGAGAGAGAGAGAGAGAGAGAGAGAGAGAGAGAGAGAGAGAGAGAGAGAGAGAGAGAGAGAGAGAGAGAGAGAGAATTAAATAAATACTGTATAAATAAAGGAAGAGAGAGATCTGACCTGGGAGTCGTTGTGGTTCATGGTGTCCCCCTGCTGCTGCTGCTCCTCTGGTGTAGCGTTGGGGTCACCCGGTGAAGAGGCCTCCCCACACCTGACACACACACACACACACACACACACGATACAGGAGGACACACACGCACGCGCACGCACGCGCACGCACACACTCACTCACACACGCACGCACACACACAATACAGGAGAAGAGACACGTAGAGATGAGTGAGAGACTTGACACTCGTTTTATTGCTCCACAACAACAAATACTACTACTATTACTGCAACCATGTCCACATTCCTCCTTCACTCACTCACTCACTCACTCACTCCCTCACGCACTCACCTCACTTCTGTCCAATTCCCTCACGTCTTCCTCTCACTTCAATTTCCTCCAGTCCAACTACTTCTCTCTCTCTCTCCCTCTCCTCACACTTAACCACAACACGCACTTCTCTTCTCTGTACTCTTCTGTTTTCTTGCTCTCGTCCTCTTCTCTTCTCCCCTGTCCTCTTCTCTTCCTCGCTCTCTTCCCTCGTTCTCGTCCTCTGCTGTCTTTCAGGCTGACTAGAACAGGAAGCAGCTGGCCTCATACAGTATGCTGTGTGAGTGAAATTGCGAGTGTGTGTATGTGTGTGTGAGTGTGTGTGTGAGAGTGTGTGTGAGAGTGTCCGCTCAAATGTGCGGAAAAGAGCGTAGAGAGAGTGAGTGACAAGACAAGAGTAAAATGGACTGTGTTTCAGTGTGTGTGCGAGTGTGTTTTAGTGTATGTGTGAGTGTGTTTTAGTGTCTGCGTCTCTACCCCCGCGCACAGGTGCACTGAAGGCTATGCAAAGCACCTCTTCAGCCACACACACACACACACACACACACACACACACACACACACACACACACACACACACACACACACACACACACACACACACACACACACACACACACACACACACACACACAGACACACACAGACACACACACACACACACACACACACACACCTGCTTTGAATGGCAAATGTACCCTAATGACATGAAATATCACCACAGTCTATTGTATCATGACCAAAAGGAGTGAGTCCATCACACACACACGGACACACACGGTTACTCGTAGATGCTCCCATCAACTAGTACTGAACATGAGACATATTTACAATATTGAATGTTCTGCCTATTGCCTATTCTCAAGTGCAGAAAAATATGTTCTCAAGGAAAAACTAATAACCTAAATGAATAACCAGATGAACACTTACCAACACAGTTACACGTACCAATGAGCCCCTTTGCATCTTCTAAGGCATTAGTTTGGTTGGCTGGCTAGCTGACTGACTGCATGCTAGTTATAAACAGAAAGTCCTTATTCCTTTATTGACATTACCAAATACCATGATGCAATAAGCAGGCTAAAATAAAAGTGGATGCAAAGCCCGCCACTCACCTGGGGGACTGAGAAGTGGCCTGGTCCACCTCCGCAGGCGTGTTGTTGGGAGATACCATGTTGCCTTGCGTGGGGGAGGATGGAATGACCTTACTGTTTTCAGAGGGCACAGGACCTGTGGGGAGAGCAGGGAGAGAGAGAAAGAGAGAGAGAGAGAGAGAGAGAGAGAGAGAGAGAGAGAGAGAGAGAGAGAGAGAGAGAGAGAGAGAGAGAGAGAGAGAGAGAGAGAGAGAGTGTCGTGACCCACTGTTACTGTACAGACAGAGTGGAGAAAGGAGAAACAGAAGTGCTTTAAGGGTCCAAGTCCTCTTGGGAAACCAAACACCAAAAGAACGAGAAATTGTGGCACTCCAGTTTCATAGTTTTTGTTTCAAAGCAAAAAAAAAACATTTTGACCTCCGCTTACCCATACACCTTCAAGATCTTCCTCACCCAGTGTTACTTTGAGTCACAGAGTTCAGTCGTTCTTTCACAGAGAGAGTAGTGATGGGGAGGGAGTGGTGTTAAAAAAGTACTGTGTTGTGCCCGATAATGCCCTTCATACATCAGCATAAAAACACACCCACACACGGACTACATAACAATGACTGAAAATGTAACACACAGCGATGGATGTACAGTACATGGCCTTAATGTTGACTGCTGCAATTCAAATGACAAACTGTATCAGAAAAGCAACAATAAGAGGAACGGACTGTTTGCCATGGAATAATAGAAAAATCGAGTACAATGGGAAAGAAAGAGACTGCTGTGTGTTTGCAATACACACACACACACACACAGTAAGAGTCCATGCTGACTCACTCATACACAAACACTCAGTAAGGGTTCATGCTCTCTCTCACTCACTCACTCTCTCTCACTCTCACTCTCACACACACACACATGGTAAGAGTTTATGCTCTCTCTCACTCACACATTCTCTCCTCCACACACACACACACACACGCGCACGCGCGCACACGCACACGCACACACACGCGCACACACACGCACACACGCGCACACACGCGCACACACGCGCACACGCGCACACACGCGCACACACGCGCACACACGCGCACCCACACACACACACGCGCACACACGCGCACACACGCGCACACACACGCACACACACACGCACACACACACGCACACACACACGCACACACACACGCACACACACACGCACACACACACGCACACACACACGCACACACACACACACACGCAGAATAAGAGTGTGTCCTCACCAGCTGCAGGAGTGTGTGTGGGAGGATGAGGAGCCTCTTGGTGTTCGCTCTGCTCAGCACATGCGGCCGGCTGCCGGTGGGCGTCCGCAAGCCCAGTGCATGCTGGGATACCGGCCCCTTCCTGCAGAACACACCAGGGACACACAACACGCTTATAATAAAACACAACAACATAGTCCACATAGAAACAGGCAAACAGGGACACACACTTATAATAAAACACAACAACATGGGCCACATAGAAACAACACACTTATAATAAAACACAACAACATGGGCTACATAGAAACAACACGGTTATACTAAAACACAACAACATGGGCTACATAGAAACAACACGCTTATAATAAAACACAACAACATGGGCTACGTAGAAACAGGCAAACAGGGACACGCACTTATAATAAAATACAACAACATGGGCTACATAGAAACAGGCAAACATGGACACGGTTATAATAAAACACAACAACATGGGTTACATAGAAACAACACGCTTATAATAAAACACAACAACATGGGCTACATAGAAACAACACGCTTATAATAAAACACAACAACATGGGCTACATAGAAACAACACACTTATAATAAAACACAACAACATGGGCCACATAGAAACAACACACTTATAATAAAACACAACAACATGGGCTACATAGAAACAGGCAAACAGCTCGCCCTAAATGTGTTTACAAGAAAACAACTTCTCTTAACCCATTTTGTCCTAAGCCCTTTTTTGGAAAAGGGTGCCCTCTTCCTATTAAATCCTAAATATCTCAGCCTTACAAACATGAAATGAGTTACATTTAAAAACCAAGACCTTCCTCTTGCATTATAATATGTTCATTCAGCTCTAACATACCCACATAGTTAATAAAACAGCTCAAATCTAAAAATCCTGAATGCAGTGTATATGTGTCTCTAGGACACAATGGGTTAAATGGGTTGCATGAAAAACAGCTCAACCTTAAATGTTTTTTCTTACTTATATTTGAGGTACCACACACGGTTCTAGAAAAACAACAACCTAGAAGAAAACAACTTCTCCTCAATTTGTTACATAAAAACCAACCGGCAAACAGCTCGTCCTAAATCTGTTTTTTTTTTTGAGGGACACACAGTTATAAAAA
Organism: Engraulis encrasicolus; assembly: GCF_034702125.1. Classification (NCBI taxonomy): domain Eukaryota; kingdom Metazoa; phylum Chordata; class Actinopteri; order Clupeiformes; family Engraulidae; genus Engraulis; species Engraulis encrasicolus. Next base: position 47,391,375 of record NC_085871.1, on the reverse strand, counting down.
ATGACAAAAAGCAAGCCACTTCTCCTAAATGTGTTACATAGAAAACAGCAGGCAAAGAGCTCGTCTTAAATGCGTTTTCTTAAAGGGACACTGTGCAGGAAATGGTCCAAAAAGGTACTGCAACTACGCTGCTCATTGAAACTGGGCTGCCTATTGCCAAACTTGATCTTTTCATGAAAGTTTAATAAGTAATAAACAAATATTTTCTAGTATGGCCCAAGTAGAGTCACTTCTGCAGCTAAAAATGGCTATTTCTGGAAATTCAAAATGGCGGACCATTGGGAAGTTCCCCCTTTTCATGTATGAAAAGTGCAATTTTTCCAGTCATAATGAATACTTAGAATTTGATGCTGGTGGTAAGTATTCATGAAAAAGGTAACATTAGTGAATGGGCAGAATGAATTCTGGAAATTAACAACTAAAAATCTCACACAGTCAGTGGCGTTTTTAGCCCAAAATTACCACAGGGGCCTGACAGGGGCCCACATGTTTTGAGGGGGGCCCATGTACCTTATATTCTTCGACCATACTTTTGCCAAAATATCTGCCTTTTTCTAAACCCAGTATTGCCTAAAAAACCTGCAAAAACACATGCTTCAGCATCTGAAGCACATACTAAGCATGTAATTAATTGAATTAAAAGCTGCTTCATTTTGCATTATCACCCATTCATTCAGCTCTAACATACAAACTTTCTTCATTTACAGAAATTTTGAATTTCATGAGCCTAAAGCTACATCATGCAGCTCCTGGCACTACGGTCAATGATCGTATTTGGCACAGTATTTGGCATCAATGGGTTAACCAACTTACCAATTTCATATTTAATCTAACTGTTAAATCACAATGAGCTGCATGCCTTGTTTGAAATGTGCTATACCAATTATTATTGTTATGGAAAAAATATAATGGCAAGAACATACAAACTAGGGATGGGCGGTTTTGAAAACAAAAAGTGTATCACAGTTTTCTTGATGACAATTGGATCTGCACATTTTTAAAAAAATATATATATATAAGTGGCGATTTTCCCCCAAACCTTTCTAACGAAAAGACTGAAATTAAATTTAAAAATGAGATAAAATCATGAATTTAAATTAATCTCCATTTCTATTTGATCACTTTTTCATTTCAATAATATTTTTTATAATTAACAGTTTATATTTCCCTATCCAACAAAGTCTCAAATAAGAGAAAACCCAAGGAAGAAGGGTTAAATGATTATAAGCAGCTGCTAATTTCTCTGGCAGCTATTTTGGGCTTTTTTTTCTAAGCCAGCCCAAAACAGCTTATTTCTCTTACACCTGGCAACACTAGTTGCTTATTTCACGTTCTACACCTGGCAACACTGGTTCCTAGGTCCGGCGTCCTGTTGCTTGCGCTTGACTAGTAAGTTAGCGACAGAACAGTGGGAACAGAAACGAAACAGACTGAAGACACGGAAAACAAACGGATTTACTGACATTGTGTGAATATTTCCTTTGAATTAAAGGCCAAATCCAACGTAGAAGGTATTTTGTCCGGTGGTTTGTGTCATATGGCGATGCATTTCGCTCCTATTTTGCTCCCAAATAATTTCAAACAGCAATGTAGCAATGTTGTCTATCCATTTCATTTGTAAGCTAGGCTACGTTAGCCTATGACAAAACTCATAAGCAGCCTTAATAGCAGTGCTGCAGCACACACAGTTGGGATGGCAATTACCGTTATGAATCTCAGAACTGTTAATAATTAATAAAATAGCACCACATAGAATTGCCTTTTAACTCAGCCACATACAATAGCCTAAGTGCCCAAACCGAATGCATGCCACCATTCCGTTTAAAACCGGCTTATTCCTCACCTACAGAAACTTAAGGAAATTAATTGTTTCCTCACTTCAGCATGTTATCCAACTTCATTTAAGTCCAACGATGATAGCTCCAAAAATGAAGAAGTTCTAGCTCACAAGTCTGCAGGCCGCTGCTTGCAGCAGGTGGAACATCTCGTGAATAGGGTGGAGTGTGTGTAGGGGCAGTGGCCGTACCTCATCCGAGCCTGGGGGCAAAGTATTGACGAAGCCCCCCCTACCCAACATGTGTAATGTCACTAGGACTCAATTCTGTACCCCCTCTGTGCCTGTGCCTGGGACAACTGACCCTCCTAGTCCCTTCCTGTGTGTGTTGTCCTTGGCATCCGTCAATGCACGTTGCAAACCTTTTAGACATTTTTTTTTTGTATTATTGGCTGGCCTGGCGCAGGGGCCCTAGGGGGGGCCTGGACCAACCCTACAGGGGCCCAGGCCCACCCTGGCCCCTGTCTAAAAACGCCCATGAACACAGTGTTCCTTTAATTGTATTTGAGGGACACACGCAAGCAAGACAAAAACAACTTCTCCTAAACGTGTTACATAAAACAACAACTGGCAAAGAGCTCCTCAAATGCATTCTTTGAGGAGAACACTATTCTCCAAAAAAACAATATCTCCTGGATGAAAGCCCTCCTAAATGTGTGTAAATATGTTTGATGACAACAGGTAAACCTAGAGAAAAATGTTGTGGTCAGCAAACAAGATTTGTCCAACTTATCTTTCTGCTACAGCAATGCAGTAGTATTGGTCATGCAGTTGTTGGTCTGTGTATCCAATTGTGGCTTGTAGGAGTGTGTATTCATTCGTGTGTCCTCTTTCTCAGGTGTGAACTACGCTATTCCTGTCCACTCTAATTTTAGTCGGTGATGGCCGTTTTGGGATCGGACATCCAAAATATGTTTCCTCCGCTTCGGCGGTGGTAGAAGCCTACAGTACTACACGAGGCGGCCAGCGATCTTCCAAGACCTTAGCCCTCCGACACATTACCATTTCCTGTTCGAAGCACTACCATTTCCTGTTTGCCACACACCAGGTGTTCATTCCAATATGCAACCTTGCATCCTCCACTTGTGCTTGTGGCCTCATACCAGGAAGTAATATGTCGTGATGACATCACTGACAAGAGCATTATATTTCAATATCTATTTCAATAACTCGTAAAAGCTCAATTGTAATGTCATTTTCTCATTTGCAAACTGGATGGTGAATGAAGAACAGCCCCCCAAAAATTGTTGTGGATAGGCTGACAGCGGGAGAAACTTAATTGAGGCATCAACAAAACATGAGGCCATAAGCACAAGTGGAGGACAAGTGTGCATATTGGAACGCACACCAGGAAGGAACCCAGGAATCTCAGAAGTGTCATCATAGGTCAGCATGTGACTACCATTGGTCAACACAGGTCACATGACCAGAGGTCCAGGTGACATGATGATCATGGGGCAAATCCCCAGTGATGGGGGAGGAGGACAATAGAAAGGGGATGTGACTTAGGAAAGGAGAGTCCTGCTATACTTCCTACAAAGGGACTTGTGACTGGGGCTGCACAATTAATCGAAAATAATCGAAAATCGTGATGTCATCGGGATATCGAAGTCGTGATTTCAATCGTGATTTAATCGTGGCAATAGTGACCTACCTTCGAGGGCGTCCTTGAAACCAGAACATACTGACAGGCTGGTGTTTCTGGCCAGAAATCTGTTCACCTAAGTTTCATGATGCTATTGGATTTATATAATTATTACAATTCATTTTATTTTTGTCATCCCGTATATATTTCATTCTTGGTTATATTTAATTTTGTTAATTTTTTTTAAAAATCACCAAAAATCAATAATCGTGATTATGATTTTGACCCAAATAATAGTGATTGTGATTTTTTCCATAATTGTGCATCCCTACTTGTGACGAAGGAGTAATAAAAAATAATAAAGTAAGTTCATGACTGAGCAGAATGAGACACCTCGCCCTGTAAGATCCTTACTTTTACTTGTTTGCATTTGTTTTAATCAGTGCATGACAAGAACTGATTCGGAGCAAAACTGTCTCTCTCACTCTACAATGCGCTGTGACAATACACGCTTGCACACACACTCCCTTTCTCTCTCTTATTTCTCTCAAGATAAATAATTGTTCCGTCAGAGATTCGGTCATGAATGCGCTGAGGTGAGGCACCCAGGCTACATATACAAGAAGAGCCTGTCAGTTAACCAGTGACAAAAAACAGCATTGACTCTTGTAAATGCGCCGAAGTCACACACGCACGCACGCACGCACGCACACAGGCCTATGCCGATTGGACAGGGTCTAATAGCAGCCCTACGCCGATTGGACAGGGTCTAACAGCAGGCTTCCGCCAATTGGACAGGGTCTACAGCAGGCCTATGCCGATTGGACAGGGTCTACAGCAGGCCTATGCCGATTGGACAGGGTCTACAGCAGTGCTGCCTGTCATTGGAGAGGGTTTACAGCTAGCTTACCTGTGATTGGCTGGCTGTTGACACGGCTTCCCTTTGTGGACCTGCGGCTCCTGAAAGCAGAAATGCACGTTTGGCTCAAGAAACATAGAAGACACAAACGTACACACACACACACACACACACACACACACACACACACACAAACACACACAAACACACACACACACACACAAACGTACACACACAAACGTACACACACACAAACGTACACACACACAAACGTACACACACACAAACGTACACACACAAACACGCACACGCACACGCACACGCACACGCACGCGCACGCACACGCGCACACACACGTGCGCGCACACACGCCCGCACACACACACACACAAACACGCACACGCACACGCACACGCACACGCACACACACACACACACATCTCTGTGGTGACCCCTTAGCCACACAGGAAACAGCAGCCCCTCACATGGCCACACTTCAAGTGTGTAGGTGAGAGAAATGCAGAATGACTAGACTGCATCAGGTGCTCGGTGTGTGTGTGTGTGTGTGTGTGTGTGTGTGTGTGTGTGTGTGTGTGTGTGTGTATACATTTAGCAGCTGGTGCAATATCTCTGTCAATCTCTGTCTGTTGTCCCTCCCTCTCTCTCTCTGTTGCTTGCACTCTGCCCGTCAGTCTCTCTGTCTGTTGTCTCTCCCTCTCTCAAATTCAAATTCAAATGTGCTTTATTGGTATGACCAGAGCCATCTAATAACAGAGTTACGCCACTCCCATAGACCTCTATGGACCAATCTTTCCACAGCAATGGCGGCTCTCATGGAGCCTCACGGAGCGTTAACATGGAAATCCCCATTGACTTTAGTTCTATTAGAAGTTACTTAGTTCTAGGAGGTGGCCGTAGAACACAGAAAATGTGGTAAAGGTAATGTAATTTGTTTGTACTTAATCTTTGTTTGGTATGTGCATGGTTCTGTGTTAGTTTCCAACGAACAAAAGTTTACTGTTAAGAAACATTTCTTCGATGCCCACATTTTAATCTACGCGAATCACATCACCAACCGACTTCCTGGTCCCCGGTTTGCGCAACTCTTATTAGACGGCTCTGGGTATGACTATTGATAACAGTGTTGCCAAAGCTTACAGATAATATAAACAATAAACAACAACCATTATGGTCAACCATTACAGTCTCTCTCTCCCTCTCTCTCTCTGTTGCTCATGCTCTGTCTGTCTCTCTCACACACACACACACACACACACCCACGGCAGCAGCTCAGGTATTAAAGGGACAGTTTGGTCAATTTCAACATGCAGTTGTATTGCTCACGCTACCCTTGACTTGTCAGTACCTGGTGATGCCACATTTTTCGGCTCAGCCCTTTCCGAGATATGAGCAATTCTAATGGGGGCAGCGTTTGTTTACATTTTTAAAAAATGAAACATAGGCCAACTCCAAATATTTTCCCAAAAGGTACTGCTGTTTGCTAGTTGTCTGCTGATGTTTTATAACCTTTTGGATGTTTTTGGGAATAAATAAAAATGTTTTTTTGAAATGTAAATAAAGAGCTGCCCCCATTACAATGACCAGGATCTCGGAAACGGCTGAAGAAGAAGAAAAAAAATCTCAGGCACTGACAAGTCCAGGGTAGTGTGAGCATTACAACTGCATGTTGAAATTGACCAAACCCTTTAAGTATTAAATCCTCCACATTCCTCCAGTGTTTGCCCACAAAGCTGGATAAGACGTGCCACACTATATCCTTTAATCATCTCCTTTCTTTCTCATTCTCTCTCTTCCCTCTTTTCTCCCTCTCTCACATCACTACCTCTCACTCTTCTCTTTTCCCTCTTATCCCCCCTTCATCCTTCTCTCTCCCTTGTCTCTCTCCCTCTTGCATGTTCACTAAAGACTCCTTGCTCTTTCAGTTTCTCCTTCCCTCTCTCCCTCCCATTCTTCTTTCTCTCCTTTTGACTCCCTCTCTCCCCCCTTTCTCTTCCTCTACATTCCTCCAGTGTTTGCCCACAGGCCCAAGGTATGATGTGTCCAATGATTCTCTCTCTCTCTCTCTCTCTCTCTCTCTCTCTCTCTCTCTCTCTCTCTCTCTCTCTCTCTCTCTCTCTCTCTCTCTCTCTCTCTCTCTCTCTCTCTCTCTCTCTCTCTCTCTCTCTCTCTCTTCTCTCTCTCTCTCTCTCTCTCTCTCTCTCTCTCTCTCTCTCTCTCTGTCTCTCTCTCTCTCTCTCTCTCTCTCTCTCTCTCTCTCTCTCTCTCTCTCTCGTCATGCAGGCACCACAGTGTTTGTTTCAGAGGGTTAAACGGTGAAGGGTGGACAGGGGTGACTGGTAATCTGCAGCACAGAAGCTAGAGGACAAAGGGAGTTGGACATACAGCACAATTGGATTGGGGTGCGTGTGTGCGTGTGTGTGCGTGTGCGTGTGCGTGTGTGTGTGTGTGTGCGAGCGTGTGCGCCTGTGCGTGTGAAGAGAAAGTCGGCTTTTTCGACCATTTTAAATGGCATCTAACGGATGACTTCTTACGGAGTGCTTATGAATGTGTATTTGTACACCTACAGTATGTATGTAAGGGTGTGAGTGGGCACTGTGCATGAGTACAGTGTGTGTGTGTGTGTGTGTGTGTGTGTGGGTATATGTGTTTGTGTGTGCGTGTGTGTGTGCGTGTGTGTGTGCGCATGTGTCTGCGTGCAAGAGAGTGCATGTGGGTGCGTGTGTGTCTCAAGCTCTGAATCTGTGTATTCTGTCCAAAGAAGGTATTGTTTTTGGTCGGGCAGCGGCAGGGGCAGCCATACAAGGCTGGGGTCCTGTGTGTCCGGTGGCCCATGGCTGGTAATGGGGCATACGGGGTCCTTAAGCTGCTAATGGGGCATACAGGGTGACTGCCGACCGCCTGCACGCTAATCCAGATATTACGGAGTGGACACCAAACACACACGCAGAGCGAGCTCACGCACGCACGCACGCACGCACGCACGCACGCACGCACGCACACGGTCCTACAGTTTTTGGGACAGATGTGGATGTGCAGCACAACAAATCACACAATTAAGAGTGTTTGTCCCTCCTCGGGTACAAAGAAGACGAAATACTCTTAATATTGTTGTAATTCTCTTCTCTATAAGCTTTGACATTTTTTT
>NC_085871.1:47356431-47368931 GCF_034702125.1 Engraulis encrasicolus | reverse complement strand
GAATGCCCCTCGATACGATTCGATTGGATCGATACATCGATACATTTCGATTTTATTTACATCCCTACAATCGGCTACGTCAAAGTTATACAGAAGAGTGAAATGACGACCGGAAGCCTTGCCTCTGTAACAGCAGTACAGTGCGTAATAAAAAAAGGAAATCCTTCAAAAAGTAAATGGTCATTGTGTTTTTATCTGTGTCTATTGTAACCACTGGTAACCATGTGGATTTCCTTTAGAATGAGAACTGTTAGGCCCAGACTACAGTAGGCTTGTACTTCAGAATCATTGACTGCTACAGGGGAAGAGACGATTCAAGGAATTCCCTCCAAAAATGGAGGTGGAAGACCTAGATGGTGGCCTGTATATTTTTACACACACACACACACACACACACACAGGGGAGGGGCTGTCAGCAGCCCTCACTCGCACACACACTCACCTCAGTAACAGAGCAGTACTCCACCACGGCAGTCTTCAGGTCCTCAATCTCCCGATTCCTCTGCAGAACATGAAGACACACGCGCGCACGCGCACACACACATACACACGCACGCACGCACGCGCACACGCATGCATGAACGCACACACACGCACCCGCACACACACACACGCACGCGCACACACACGGCAACATGAGGAACCTATCCACCTCAGAAACAATTACTCATAGTAACACTTCATGTTCAATGCTTGAGACTGACCTCAAATATTACAGAATCCTTTTCCCTCAAGACGCCATCAAATGAATGGACCTTCACCTGACAATGACACAGGAATGGAGATAATGGGATCAGAGAATGGTAGGAATTAACAGACAGTACAACAATGGGACACATCTACATGGATATGGAATCTATATGACTGGACAGGTTGGTGGGTGGTTTGATGGAGAGAGGGATGGATGGAGGGAGGGAGGGAGGGATGAATGGATGAATGGACATACAGCTCCAGGCCACTTTATTAGAATAGCATGATAAAGTTGATTTATTTCCATAATTCCATCAATAATGTTAAACTGTCATGGATTGTAGATTCACAGTTGTTTAACTATTCCAATCATTAATTTTTTTCTTTTTACATATTTTGGCCTTCCAGCTCAAAAAACCCAGGAATTGGGAAATTCGCATCATTAGAATATTGTAATAAAATCACAATTTTCTTCATCAAAATTCGGTTCACATCAAATCAGTTGAAATTTGGTACTTTCTACATAACATGCAATGTTCAATACTTGGTTAGGACTCTCTCTGTCTTAATAACGGCCATGATGCGTTTAACATTGAAGTCAGTGGCAGAAACTGTGCATGAGAGTTATGGAAACCCAGATATCCTTGATGCTTTGCCGTCAGCTGTTCTTGTTTGTTGACCTGGTGTCCCACACTTCACTCTTCAATATACCCGTAGATTTCCATGCTACGTTTTGGTGTTAACTCACCAGTTTAATTCTAACTCACCAGAAATAAAACCCCATTCATTTTCAACATTTTAAACTGGTGAGTTAACACCAAAACGTGGCATGGAAATCTACAGGGTATATTGAAGAGTGAAGTGTGGGACAACTAGACAGATGGTAAAAGAAAGTAACAATTGAACAAATAAGAGACCCTTGACTAGCCAAAGGCGCACTGTGGTAAGCATGATGAATAACTCGAAGGTCATTAAGGTCACACATTAAGCCGAACGTGAAGGTCATCACCATTTAGGTCACACAGTAAGACTAAACTGAAGGTCGTTTATAGTGAAGTCACACAGTACGGCTAACCTGAATGTCAGGTAACCGTGCGGCTAAATTCCATCGTTGTGGTCACAAAAAGACTGATCTCAATAGAGACGACCTTCAGGTTAAAGAGTAAGACTGACTCCTGAATGTAATTTTTGAGGTCAAACAGACTATGTTGAATTCCATCTATGTGGTCACAGTAAGCCTAACCTGAAGGTCATCATTATTTTGAGGTAACTCAAGTCTGACTAACCTGAAGGTCACTATTGAGGGGTCACAGTCTGACTAACCTGGAGGTCAGCATTGATGTCACACAGCTCCCCCATCTTCTTCTGAAGGTCGTCCATCTCCACAGCAGCACGGATGTTCTGATGAACCAGGACCAGAGCAGGACCAAACCAGGACCAGAGCAGGACCAAACCAGGACCAGAGCAGGACCAAACCAGGACCAGAGCAGGACCAAACCAGGACCAGACGAAAACCAGGCCAGAAGGGGTTAAATGGAAACAGATAGGAACAGATCAGAGAGACAGGAGCAGGCCAGATCAAACCGCATCAAGCATTAAGACAAGACAAAAAAAAACAACAACAAATAACCAGTTGTGGTGCAAAAAGAGTCAGAGGAATAGGGGAAGAATGGAGGGAGATGCAGAGAGATGGAGGTAGAGAAACAGAATGAAAACAAGCCAGAGAGACATTGAGCCACACAGATGCGGAAAACAGCCAAGCAGGAACATGAGTGGGAGACTGACACTGGAACAAACAGCGGAAGTGAGCCATACTTCTAATACGCAGCAGATATCATTTATAAAGTCGCGGAAATTAGCTGTACTATAATTTAACACACAGAAGACTTAGTACACTTTGACACAGAGAGAGAGAGAGAGAGAGAGAGAGAGAGAGAGAGAGAGAGAGAGAGAAGGGGAGAGAGAGAAGGGGAGAGAGAGAGAGAGAGAGAGAGAGAGAGAGAGAGAGAGAGAGAGAGAGAGAGAGAGAGAGATGACTCGAGTGATGTGTTCATTCAGCCTGTTAAGGGTGTTTAGCATAACACTTAAAATAGCATCCACCATGAGTCAACCTGCTCTCCTTTTTTTAACATGCTGCTAAGAAGAGAAAAAAAACATGAAATAAATTCAATTAGCTGGACAACCTCTGTAAGTACTGAGACGAATGACACATCGCAAGCCTTCGGATGGAGATTAAGTGGTATTCAAATCATAAACACTTTGCCAACTGATGCACAGATAAATATGTGCTACTATTTGTCAATACGGTGTACACCGTCTTGTATTGGTGCCTATGGCTGAAGTGAGATAACAAATCTACTAAGGAACAAGGTCAAGGTCGAATGTGAAGGTCAAATATCAAGGTCATACCTCTTCCTGAAGTGCAGTGATCTTGGAGATGAGAGCCTGGTTCTCCCGCTCCTGAGGGGACGACAAGAACGACAAATGAAGGCATTTAGCAAAACCCTCAAGGAACACAACAAGCACAGCACTGACACATTTAAAGGAATACTACACATTTTGTTTTTACTTTTTAAAATTCAGGATGTACAATGATAGCTTACCTATAAGCCAGATAAGTCTCACTGAATTAGATTAGACTAGCAGTAATTTAAAGTTTCTCATAATCCTGTTTTATTCAACTTAGTTACATTTGTGTTACATTTATTTTCTCAAGCAACACACTGCCTGCCTAATATTCAGACCAATAATACAGGCAAGGCCACAGCACAGGCCAGTTGCTGCTCCGTTGGCTATGGATAAATCCTGTTGCATTAATAAACAACACCTGTTATCATCATGGCCTGTAGCATTAATATGCATCATCATGATGCGCCAAAATCATTCATTTGCATTTGTACAGGCAAAGCTCCTTCTGCTGCAGACGTGACCTGTTGCATGAACGCATCTGCTATGGACAGAACCTGTTGCATGAACCTGTTGCATTATGGGTTTTAAATGGGTCATTAAAATGTTTAATCATTAATATTATGCAGATATTGTCCTTCTGCTGTGGGCATAGCCTGCTCCATTAGCATGTGTCATAATGCTGCTCTTAAGTCATTAATACGGTATGCTAATACAGTATGATAATACGGTGGTCATTTACATGTGGCAGATTGGGGAGAGAAGCAGACGATGCCAATAGGAACAGGTGATGACAGATCAATGCTACAATATTCTGCCGTCTCTCCTCAGCACCATCAATCTGTTATTATTAGCCTCAGCTTTTAGTATGTTTTTTTTCTGCTATGGACATAACCATGTGTCATACTGCTGCTCTTAAGTCATTAAGATGGTATGGTGGTATGCTAATATGGTAGGCTATGCTAATCGGTGGTCAATTGTATGTGAAGCAGAGTGAGCAGCAATATGGGTGATGCCAACAGCGACAGGTCTTGATAGACCAATGCTTAAGCATCCTGCCTAAGTTGATACTTCTTATCTCGCACCCAAAGACTTTCGTTTTTCCAAGAAGTTGAGCGCGTCCTTTGCCAAAACTTAAGCATCCTGCCTCCCCTCTTCAGTACCAGATGTTGCATCAGTTGGTCATTATTAGCCTAGGGTGTTAGTAGGCTATGTTTTATTTCTGCTATGGACATTAGCATGTGCCATAATGCTGCTCTTAAGTCATTGATACAGTGTGCTAATACGGTGGCCGTTTGCATATGTAGCAGATTGGGAAGCGATGCGGCTGATAATGCCAAAAGCAACAGGTGATGATGGATCTATGTTGTGATATCTTGCCACTTCTCCTCAGTAGTGTACAGTTTAGCATCCTTCCTCCAGCATCTTCACCCCTCTCCTCAGCACCAGATGAGGCATCAATGTGTCACTATTAGCTTTTAGTATGTTTTTTTCTGCTGTGGACAAAACCATGAGTCATAATGCTGCTCTTAAGTCATACGGTGGTATGCTAATATGGCTGGCTATGCTAATGCGATGGTTATTTGCCAGTAGCAGATTGATCTGCAATACGCGTGATGCCAACAGAAGCAGGTCATAAGACTGCTGATAAAGAAGCAGCATGTTTTAGCATTGAGCATGCATCCTTCCAGCTCTACTCAAGCTGTCTGTGTTTAAGCATTGAGCATACTTCCTCCATCTAATTATGTTAACCCCCGTACTCTTCCTTGTGGTAGAACAAAGTTTCCCCAAGGTCAGCCTAGCCACAACTTTTGAGGGACTGTTCCTCTTTCAACATCCCGCTTGCAAATGAGAAAATGAATTGTGCTTTTATGAGAGTGAATAAAACTTCCATAGTCAACGTTTTGACTCGCTTATTGAAATGGCCCCCCTGTTCTAGCCTTCTTCCTCATCATCTCTCAGCTCCTCTAACCTCTTGTCTACTCTCTATTTCTCCACTCCACACTATTCCTCTCCTCTCCTTCTCTCCTCTCTTCCCTTCCCTTTCCTCTCCCCTCTACTCCTGCTCTCCTCTCCATTCCTCCTCTCTTCCCCCATTCTCATCTCCTCTCCTCCATCTGTTGCCTTGCCTGCAGCTCTCTGTTGATAATTCTCATCTCCCCTGTTTGTCATGCAGTGATGTGATGTGTGGGAGTATCAAGTAGCCTGCAGAACAATACAGTACCTGCTTTAATAGACAGTCATGGGCAACATGTTGTCAGTTAGTTACAATCTAGTTTCATATATTCCAAATGACTTGGTTTTACATGTCCAATTCACATTAAACTTATTTACCCGCACACCTCAGCTGGCAGGCGTCAGATGGCCCATAGGTCAGTCATCAGACAATTTTTAAAAACTCCTGCTAACCGACCATTTCACTGGTTATTTAATACACAATGTTTCAATCTAGACCTTCAAACTTTAAAACAAAACTTAATACAATAGTTTACACCACCACAACGGCTTCTTTCTCAATTGAACTACCGGTCATGAGCCTGGTTTTATCTTCTAGTTTGAGCTCTGACTCTTCAAATGTCCATCTCCTGTTCTATATGTAAGCAGCTCCCAGCTCCTGCTGTCTAGCAGTGAGTCAGCAACACTCACACAAGCACTTGGGAACTGAGTCACAAGAACACAACACACACACACATACGTACGCACGCACACACACAAATACGCGCACGCACGCACGCACGTACGCACAAACGCGCACACACAGGCACACACACACAAGCACACACACTGAACTGAGTGAGTCATGTTGAAGCAGCCCTCAGCTATCCACCAGCACTGCTTCTCCCTCAGGGAATACAAAGAGCTGCCAATCATCATCCGGTTACCATGGCTACGTTAACACCTCGCCGTCATGACCCCTTGGATCTTTTTTTCTAAAAGTCTGCCGCTCAATCACTCTCAACGGAACTCAATAGAAGTTTCCATGGCACCAGAAAAGGCCATCTTCTTAATCCATCTTCAGACAGCAACCAGAACAAATAAAAATAGTATAATAAAAATAGTGTGTATAAAAGCAATGAAAAGTGTATGAGCAATGTACTGTAGGTGGACCTTACCCAAATGTTACTAATGCGACTATGTTCATGAATCATCACTATTATTATTATTTTACTTTTTTTACTCAATTTTTAAAATTGTATTGCTATTATCATTATTATTACTACTATTCGTCCTCACCATGTGCTTTCTTTGGTTGGCTGTGAGGGTGCGGACCTCCTCTACCGAATTGAGGCTGACCTTTGTCATCTGCTCCTTGTTGGCGCAGGTGCTAGCCTCCTCTACCGAGTTCATGCTGACCATCATTATAATAATCATCATCATCATCATCATCATCATCGTCGTCGCGGTCATCTTCATAATCCACATTTAACTCACCATGTGTTTGGTCTGGTGTGTGGCGCGTGTACGAGCCTCTAAACCAGTGTTTCTCAAACTTTTTCAGATCGCGGACCACTTTGTCCCCCAAAAAATGTTCAGGGTCCACTTGTCAACTGTCTTGTGACATTACAAGGCTGTGTTATTGTGGTGAAGATCAGACTCGCTATTTTTAGCTTTCTAATTACAAATATAGCCTACTACTTGTACTTGGTTGTTTTGGAAAAGTAGAGATCCCCTTGAGGACTACCTGAGCTTGGTTGCGGACGACCAGTGGTCCCCGGACCACACTTTGAGAACCACTGCTCTAGACTCACCATGTGTTTGGTCTGGTGTGTGGTGCGGGTGCGGGCTTCCTCTACAGAGTTGGGTATTTAACTCACCATGTGTTTGGTCTGGTGTGTGGCGCGTGTGAGCCCCCTTATCTAACTCACCATGTGTTTGGTCTGGTGGATGGCGCGGGTGCGAGCCTCTTAACTCACCATGTGTTTGGTCTGGTGTGTGGCTCGGGTGCGAGCCTCTAAACTCACCATGTGTTTGGTCTGGTGGGTGGCGCGGGTGCGAGCCTCCTTATCTAACTCACCATGTGTTTGGTCTGGTGGGTGGCGCGGGTGCGAGCCTCTTAACTCACCATGTGTTTGGTCTGGTGGGTGGCGCGGGTGCGAGCCTCCTCTACTGAGTTGGGTATTAAACTCACCATGTGTTTGGTCTGGTGTGTGGCGCGGGTGCGAGCCTCCTTATTTAACTCACCATGTGTTTGGTCTGCTGGGTGGCTCGGGTGCGAGCCTCCTCTACTGAGTTGGGTATTTAACTCACCATGTGTTTGGTCTGGTGTGTGGCGCGGGTGCGAGCCTCTAAACTCACCATGTGTTTGGTCTGGTGGGTGGCGCGGGTGCGAGCCTCTAAACTCACCATGTGTTTGGTCTGGTGGGTGGCGCGGGTGCGAGCCTCTAAACTCACCATGTGTTTGGTCTGGTGGGTGGCGCGGGTGCGAGCCTCCTCTACTGAGTTGGGTATTTAACTCACCATGTGTTTGGTCTGGTGTGTGGCGCGGGTGCGAGCCTCTAAACTCACCATGTGTTTGGTCTGGTGTGTGGCTCGGGTGCGAGCCTCTAAACTCACCATGTGTTTGGTCTGGTGTGTGGCGCGGGTGCGAGCCTCTAAACTCACCATGTGTTTGGTCTGGTGTGTGGCGCGGGTGCGAGCCTCCTTATCTAAACTCACCATGTGTTTGGTCTGGTGTGTGGCGCGGGTGCGAGCCTCTAAACTCACCATGTGTTTGGTCTGGTGTGTGGCGCGGGTGCGAGCCTCTAAACTCACCATGTGTTTGGTCTGGTGTGTGGCGCGGGTGCGAGCCTCTAAACTCACCATGTGTTTGGTCTGGTGGGTGGCGCGGGTGCGAGCTTCCTCTACTGAGTTGGGTATTAAACTCACCATGTGTTTGGTCTGGTGTGTGGCGCGGGTGCGAGCCTCCTTATCTAACTCACCATGTGTTTGGTCTGGTGTGTGGCGCGGGTGCGAGCCTCTAAACTCACCATGTGTTTGGTCTGCTGGGTGGCGCGGGTGCGAGCCTCCTTATCTAACTCACCATGTGTTTGGTCTGGTGTGTGGCGCGGGTGCGAGCCTCTAAACTCACCATGTGTTTGGTCTGGTGTGTGGCTCGGGTGCGAGCCTCTAAACTCACCATGTGTTTGGTCTGGTGTGTGGCTCGGGTGCGAGCCTCCTCTACTGAGTTGGGTATTTAACTCACCATGTGTTTGGTCTGGTGTGTGGCGCGGGTGCGAGCCTCCTTATCTAACTCACCATGTGTTTGGTCTGGTGTGTGGCTCGGGTGCGAGCCTCTAAACTCACCATGTGTTTGGTCTGGTGGGTGGCGCGGGTGCGAGCCTCCTTATTTAACTCACCATGTGTTTGGTCTGGTGGGTGGCTCGGGTGCGAGCCTCTAAACTCACCATGTGTTTGGTCTGGTGGGTGGCGCGGGTGCGAGCCTCCTTATTTAACTCACCATGTGTTTGGTCTGGTGGGTGGCTCGGGTGCGAGCTTCTTAACTCACCATGTGTTTGGTCTGGTGTGTGGCTCGGGTGCGAGCCTCCTCTACTGAGTTGGGTATTTAACTCACCATGTGTTTGGTCTGGTGTGTGGCTCGGGTGCGAGCCTCTAAACTCACCATGTGTTTGGTCTGGTGGGTGGCGCGGGTGCGAGCCTCCTTATCTAACTCACCATGTGTTTGGTCTGGTGTGTGGCGCGGGTGCGAGCCTCCTTATTTAACTCACCATGTGTTTGGTCTGGTGTGTGGCGCGGGTGCGAGCCTCCTTATTTAACTCACCATGTGTTTGGTCTGGTGGGTGGCTCGGGTGCGAGCCTCTAAACTCACCATGTGTTTGGTGTGGTGGGTGGCTCGGGTGCGAGCCTCTTAACTCACCATGTGTTTGGTCTGGTGGGTGGCTCGGGTGCGAGCCTCCTCCACTGAGTTGGGTATTTAACTCACCATGTGTTTGGTCTGGTGTGTGGCTCGGGTGCGAGCCTCCTCCACTGAGTTGGGTATTTAACTCACCATGTGTTTGGTCTGGTGTGTGGCGCGGGTGCGAGCCTCTAAACTCACCATGTGTTTGGTCTGGTGGGTGGCTCGGGTGCGAGCCTCCTTATCTAACTCACCATGTGTTTGGTCTGGTGGGTGGCGCGGGTGCGAGCCTCCTTATTTAACTCACCATGTGTTTGGTCTGGTGGGTGGCTCGGGTGCGAGCTTCTTAACTCACCATGTGTTTGGTCTGGTGTGTGGCTCGGGTGCGAGCCTCTAAACTCACCATGTGTTTGGTCTGGTGGGTGGCTCGGGTGCGAGCCTCTTAACTCACCATGTGTTTGGTCTGGTGTGTGGCGCGGGTGCGAGCCTCCTTATTTAACTCACCATGTGTTTGGTCTGGTGTGTGGCGCGGGTGCGAGCCTCTAAACTCACCATGTGTTTGGTCTGGTGTGTGGCGCGGGTGCGAGCCTCTTAACTCACCATGTGTTTGGTCTGGTGTGTGGCGCGGGTGCGAGCCTCCTTATTTAACTCACCATGTGTTTGGTCTGGTGGGTGGCTCGGGTGCGAGCCTCTAAACTCACCATGTGTTTGGTCTGGTGGGTGGCTCGGGTGCGAGCCTCTAAACTCACCATGTGTTTGGTCTGGTGGGTGGCTCGGGTGCGAGCCTCTTAACTCACCATGTGTTTGGTCTGGTGTGTGGCGCGGGTGCGAGCCTCTTAACTCACCATGTGTTTGGTCTGGTGTGTGGCGCGGGTGCGAGCCTCTTAACTCACCATGTGTTTGGTCTGGTGGGTGGCTCGGGTGCGAGCCTCTAAACTCACCATGTGTTTGGTCTGGTGTGTGGCTCGGGTGCGAGCCTCTTAACTCACCATGTGTTTGGTCTGGTGTGTGGCGCGGGTGCGAGCCTCTAAACTCACCATGTGTTTGGTCTGGTGTGTGGCTCGGGTGCGAGCCTCCTTATCTAACTCACCATGTGTTTGGTCTGGTGTGTGGCTCGGGTGCGAGCCTCTAAACTCACCATGTGTTTGGTCTGGTGTGTGGCGCGGGTGCGAGCCTCTTAACTCACCATGTGTTTGGTCTGGTGTGTGGCGCGGGTGCGAGCTTCCTTATTTAACTCGCCATGTGTTTGGTCTGGTGTGTGGCTCGGGTGCGAGCCTCCTTATCTAAACTCACCATGTGTTTGGTCTGGTGGGTGGCTCGGGTGCGAGCCTCTTAACTCACCATGTGTTTGGTCTGGTGTGTGGCGCGGGTGCGAGCCTCCTTATTTAACTCACCATGTGTTTGGTCTGGTGTGTGGCGCGGGTGCGAGCCTCTTAACTCACCATGTGTTTGGTCTGGTGTGTGGCTCGGGTGCGAGCCTCTAAACTCACCATGTGTTTGGTCTGGTGTGTGGCTCGGGTGCAAGCCTCTTAACTCACCATGTGTTTGGTCTGGTGTGTGGCTCGGGTGCGAGCCTCTAAACTCACCATGTGTTTGGTCTGGTGTGTGGCTCGGGTGCGAGCCTCCTTATTTAACTCACCATGTGTTTGGTCTGGTGTGTGGCTCGGGTGCGAGCCTCCTCCACTGAGTTGAGGGTCACCTTCATCTCCTCCATTTCCTCCTTCAGGAGCTTCTCACGCTGCAGCAGCTGCTGCCCCCTGCAGGACAAATAAAAGAACTGATTTATAGAGATGTGTCTAGAGTGGACCAGGGGTTCTTTATTTCTCTTAAATACCCCCTTAAAGCTGCACCAAAGAAAGTGGATCTAAGAAGAAGCGTCATTTTGTTTCTTTTCCGGTATCCACTTTATGTCGGGTGAACGCCCCCTTAGGAGACCTTCGGTTAGGAGACCTTCGGAGTCCTGAGGTTGAGAATAAATCAAGCCCCCTTAGCGCTGTAGATGGCGGTAGCGCACGTCTTGAGCAAACACCTCAAAAATAGAAGGAGGGGACAACGCCCCCTTAGGAGACCCAACTTGAGCCCACGCTTTTGCATTGAGTGGGCGTGGTTTGCGTTATCTTTCTCTTATCCAGTATTTTTGGCTGCACTGTGTAGGATGGTGGCCAGAGTAGGTATTGCAACTATGCTGCTCATTGAAACTGTGCTGTCTAGCTATTGCCAAATTTGATATTTTCACGAATTTACAAAATAGTATGACTAAAGTACAGTAAGTTTTGCAGCTAAACATGTCTTCAGGGGAGAAGTGGCATCTTAAACATCAAAGTAAAGGAGGGTAGCGTGGCAACTCTGCTGTTAAGTCCTTTGTTTTATTTGTGCCACACGCACCGTGTGGGACAAACAAAACAAAGGACTTAACAGCAGGATTGCCTCCGGATCCTCCTTTACTTTCATAGAGTAAAAATAGTTGCATTGCATACAGAACTATTAAATAATGCTTAACTGATATGCCAGAGGACAACACTGCATCATATTCTTTCTCATGATTGGGAGAAGCACAGCACATGTCTTCTTAGGCTCATTCAGCCAGTTACATAGCTGTAGGCCAATAATGCATACAATATAGATTGTATAAGCAGCCATCATATGCTTAAGAGCAGGGGCCCTCAACATTTTAAAGCAATATTATAACTAAAGGTATAGTATAGTTTGGCCTGGGTTGTGATCTCCTCGTTTTCCTGATTGTTATCCTCCATGATTATTACCAGTAGCAGCAGCACCACTACCACCACCACCACCACTACCACTACTACTACTACTACTAATAATAATAATAATAATATCGTACATCTTGGCCTGTGTTTTGAGCTCCTGGTTCTCCTCCACTAGTTTCTGGTTGTTAATAATAATAATAATAATAATAATAATAATAATAATAATAATAATAATAATAATAACAATAACAATAACAATAACAATAATAATAATAATATCACACATCTTGGCCTGTGTTCTGAGCTCCTGGTTCTCTTCTACTAGTTTCTGGGTGTTAATATTATTAATAATAATAATAATAATAATAATAATAATAATAATAATAATAATAATAATAATAATATCCTACATCTTGGCCTGTGTTCTGAGCTCCTGGTTCTCTTCTACTAGTTTCTGGGTGTTAATATTAATAATAATAATAATAATAATCATAATAATAATAATAATAATAATAATAATAGTAATATACATCTTGGCCTGTGTTCTGAGCTCCTGGTTCTCCTCCACTAGTTTCTGGTTGTTAATAATAATAATAATAACCATAATAATCATAATAATAATAATAATAATAATAATAATAATAATATCGTACATCTTGGCCTGTGTTTTGAGCTCCTGGTTCTCCTCCACTAGTTTCTGGTTGTTGTCGTCCATCATCTCCATGGTCTGCTTCAGTTTCCTCATCTCCTCCTGAAGCTTCTGATTGGTGCACTGGAGGTCCGCCACGCAGTAGATCAGGTCAGACGTCTCCCTACACATACACCACATTAAGTGCATTCGATTAGTCATCAACGCATGC
>NC_085871.1:47336431-47351431 GCF_034702125.1 Engraulis encrasicolus | reverse complement strand
AAAAATAGAAATCGCCTCGTGGACCACCTGAGCTCTGTCGCGGACCACTAGTGGTCTCCGGACCACACTTTGAGAATCACTGTACTACACTATAGTCACCACAAATATAGCAGAGACATAGAAAGTGGAAAGTGCATAAATCTATATCTCTGCACTGTGTCAAAGAGAGTTTATAGGACTGTGAATATTATCCCCAAATTCATACTTTGTACGTAACATTTTAAGGTAACTGTATTATTTGCATCCCAATCTCTGTTTAACGAACTCAGTCTGTTCTGTGAGAGGCCCCAACTGTTGCTTATAATTAGCCTTTGACCCTTGCTATTGGACAAGATTACAAGTGTAGATAATGAGATGTACCCTACCTCTGCACTGCATAATGAGATGTTCCCTACCTCTGCGCTGTGTCGTGTGGGCATGGAAGATGGTGTCTAGCAGGTTGCCTGTGCTGAGGGCAGTTGTGCAGGCTTTTGTCGAGCGTACATGTACGTGCCGTACATATACCCAGCCATTCCTCTGCATTACACGGTGTTCAATAAGGCGTACCGTACCTCAGTGCTCAGGGCAGTCGTACTAGTGTAAGATTATCCAGTGTTCAATAAGGCGTAACGTACCTCCGTGCTCAGGGCAGTGATACTAGTGTAAGATTATCCAGTGTTCAATAAGGCGTATCGAACCTCAGTGCTCAGGGCAGTCGTACTAGTGTAAGATTAGACAGTGTTCATGAAGCTGTATCGTAGCTCTGTGCTCAGGGCAGTCGTACCAGTGTAAGATAATGCAGTGTTCAATGAAGTTGTATCGTATCTCTGCACAGTAGTCTGAGATTACACTGTGTTCAATAAGCCAGCCTTACCTCTGCGCTGCGTGTCGCAGGCGTGGAAGATGGTGTCGAGCAGGTCCTCCTCACACAGCAGGCTCACCTCCGTCAAGTTCTCCTTCCTGGCCTCAGAGGACAAGGCACCTGGAGGAAAACACGGGAACACGGTTTGAAATTATGATGAAAGGGCCCCTGGGTACAACAAAAGTGGCCAACTGAGAGAAATGGAGTAACACAGTTTAAAATGATGATGATGACAGCCCCTGAGGGAAACACAGGAATGCGGTTTAAAAGGATGAGGACAGACAAGGCACCTGGTAGAAACAAACTAGGGATGCTAACGATTAATCGATTAATCGACTTTAATCGATTAATGCGTTAATAGATTAAAAAACATTAATCGCAATTAATCGACAATTCAACTAACAAGAGACCCAGGTGAAATGGGCATGTGAAGAGTGTGTGTGAAGAATAGTGGGAATATTTAAATCACCTTTGGATTAAAGAATTTAACTAGAATTAATTTACATGTGGTATTTTATCTCAATTTTTTAATTAAAATGTTTAGATTTGGTAGTTTTTTTTCGAGAAACATTGAGATTTCGGAGGAAAACGCCGCTCATCAATTAATCCTAAATCGATCGATAAGGCTATCAACTAATGATTAATGAATTAATCGATAATTTGCATGCCTAAAACAAACGTAATGCAATTTGAAAGAATAGGGCCCATGGAGGAATCAACAACGTGGAAATGTTTAAGGGCTTGTCTGTCAATTTGGCCATCTCCCATTACATCCTATTTCACCACTTGCCTCCACTTTTTGTTTTCATTGCAAGATGTTTTTTGGGGTGTTCAACTAGTGCGTGTCATTATTTGGATAGGACAGTTAGACAGAGATGGTTGCAGACAGAGACACAGATGGGTGAGGGATCTGGAAATGACCCCTAGTCCCTGGCTATATGGTACAGCACCTTAACCACTGAGTTCATTCTATAGAACAGTGTTTTTCAAACTTTTTCAGATCAAGGACCACTTTGTCCCCCCAAAAATCTTCAGGGACCACCTGTCTACTGAATTGACAGTTGAAGGGTGCTAATTTTGGTGCAGATCACTTACTTTTTATTCACATTCACAAGCCTGGCTTATTGTGGTGAAAATGAGATTTCAGCTATGTTTGGTTTTGTAATAATATTACAGATATAGTCTACTGCTAGCTGGTCTTGGAAAAGTAGAAATCCCCTTGCGGACCACCTGAGCCCTGTCGCGGACCACTTGTGGTCCCAGGACCACACTTTGAGAATCACTGCTATAGAAGATTATAAACTAATGCTTGAGCTGTCCTAGTCCCAGGCCAGACTCTTTTACAGAATGTATATGTGTGTGTGTACTCTACTTTACTTAAAAAACTACTTTGAATCTGCACTTGTTGTTCTGTATATTTCCTGTGCACTTCGCATCTGCTAGTGATGTTGTCTATGAGCATGTCCTCAATTGTAAGTCGCTTTGACTAAAACGTGTCTGCTAAATGTAGTGTAATGTACTGTAATGAAGCGTATATCCCCTCTCTTACCTTCTCCGAGGGAGAGTCTCTTGACCACCAGTGCAGGGTAGGCCAGCTCATCATCACCAAACATCACCTTACTACCATCCACCACATCACCAGAGATTCTTTAAGTATATAGAGATATGCCAACATAATAGGTTTCTATGGGCACCTAACGTGACCAGGTTCCGGTCTGCCTAAAGGGGCGTGTCATAATGCTCCTACAATGAATAGAACAGTCCTTAGGTCTGCCTAGGTCTGCCTAAGGGGGGCCATAATAGAACCAGGAAACAATGGGCCAATGGAACCTCTCTCTCTCTACTCTCTCTGACATCACCTTTGGCCCCCTCTTCCCCCAACTCTATATTTCCTAGTTATCATTATTTCTCTTACCGTCCCCCAGGGAGAGTCTCTTGACCACCAGTGCAGGGTAGGCCAGCTCCGGCTCCAGTATGGTGGAGGCGTCCGAGGAGCAGAAGTTCAGGTTGTAGGAGAGGAGGCAGTGAGTAGGGCTCCTGACCCGGTCCCTCTCCTCCTCCTCCTCCTCCTCCTCTTCTCGTCTTCCACCTCCTCCACCACCTCCTCCTCCATCAGTGCGAGGCGTCTCCTCCCCATCCAGTCCCCCATAGGGGGTGTCGCGTCCGAACGTAAAGTAGCCGTCCCTCTCCGAGGGTGGTGCGGAGGGGGCGGGGGTGGAGCAGGTCCTCTGCCAGCTGCCGCCACCACCCCCCCAAATTCCCCCTCCTCTCCTCTGGGCCCCCGTGTGGGTTGGGGTGCCTGTTGCGGACGAGGCGAAGGAACCACCTCCACCACCACCTCCTCCACCGCCCCCAGCTCGGCGCTCCAGCATGGTGCTGGTGATGGTGTAGGTGGCGTTGGGCGTAGCTCGCCGCGGGGTGGCGAGAGGGGACGACGATGCCACTCCTCCGCGGAAACCTCCTCCACTGTCACCACTTGCTCCGAGGGTCACCCGACGACCTTGAGGCCTCCCAGGGGTGACGTTAGGGGACGCCATCCCAGAACCGCCCCCAGCACCACCACCGCCACCACCCGCGGCGGTGCCAATTAGGGTGGAGGACAGGGAGGAGTTGATGGAGGACGACCCCATGATGGTAGCCGTGAAGGTGCTATTGGAGTAGACCGAGTTGGAGGAGGAGGTGGTGTTGTTATGGGATGAGGAGAAGGAGGAGGTGGTGGAAGAGGAGGAGGTGGAGAGGAGCGCGGCGTGGGCGTTGGCGGGTGTGTCTGGGTGGTCGGGGTGGCGCATGGCGCGCTTCTTCAAGATGGCCTCCAGGTTGCAGCGGAGACCCGGCTGCGGACTGTCGTAGCTGCTGGACTGGAAGCGCGGGATGTGGAGCGGGGACGAGGAGTCCAGCTCCTGGTCACGACGCTGGATGGTCTTCAGCTTGCGGCAGATGCTGTCAAAACAAGGTCAAAGGTAAAAATGTCATTGGTCAAAGGTCATAGAGACGATTGATGAGGTCAGAATCTCAAACCAATGAGAAGGATCAGTGACACAAGGTTCTAGGCTGGCCTATGGCAGTCACATACCTTTAGGAGACTAGAGAACTGCATGGAGTTCAATGGAAAGTCACAGACATTTTAGAGACCGGACTTGATACCACTTTGGGCCAATAAATATTAAATTTGAACCCTTACCTGTCCACAGGGTTGTGGCGACGTTGAGACACGGCCAGGTCCATGGCTGCTGAGCACACGACGAGAGCAGGCCTCTATCTAGTGTACACACACACACGTAGACACACACACACACACACAGTTAGTGCATCGGGACACAACTAGGTCCATGGCTGAGCACAGGAGGAGACAGGCTGGTATATACACACACACACACACATACACACATATACACAGTTAGTGCATCTGGACACAGCTATAGGTCCATGTGTGCACATGAAAATAGCAGGCCACTATCTGACAGACAGACAGACAGACAGACAGACAGACACACACACACACACACACACACACACACACACACACACACACACACACACACACACACAATTAGTGCTGCGGAACTTCACTAAATCCCTGCCTGAGAGAGAGAGAGAGAGAGAGAGAGAGAGAGAGAGAGAGAGAGAGAGAGACAGAGAGAGACAGAGAGAGACAGAGAGAGAGAGATGCATTTACTGACGCTTTGATCCAAAGCGACAGTCCCTGGAGCAATGTGGGGTTAGGTGCCTTGCTAAATTCAGCTATGGATGGAGGTGAAGGGAGAGTAAGGGTGGGTTTTGAACGTGCAACCCTCCGCAACCCCAGCTGCTCTTTCATGCACTAGTTTTATTTTTTTATTTGGGACAGCCCAATGGCTGAAGACAGTGTGAGAAAAGGTCTCCACCGGCAGATTAAGGCACACAAACACACTTCCCATGGGCTCTTAGATCTTAGATTATGGCTACAGAATTAAACAGAGCAATCTATCAATAGTATTTGTAGAGCACAATTAATAATATTATCGAGCACAATTGCCATTCAATGTGCTTGAGAAAGAAAAAAAGAAGAAAAATATCACGGATATTACTATTACAGTAAAAAAATATTACAGGTATTATTATCAAATGAGATTGAGTAGATATAATGTATACCCCTAATTGGAAGTGAAATGTTGAGGCCTACAACAGCAGCCTACACATTGACCAACTCGCATATCAAAAACTTTTGAAAATCAGAGAGGGCCTCCCCCTGATTGTACCTACCACCACAGCCAATGAAAGTTTGCGCGCTTAATGCCTATTGCAATCTTCACAGAAACTCACACACAAATGCGTAAAAAAATCGGCTTCCCAAAACATGCAGAGGTAGTAGCTGCACTTCATAAAGAACAAAGTCACCGATTAAGAACAAGTAGGCCAATTAGTCACGATATATTCACAATTATAGGGCACACACGAAAATAGGCCTAATTTCTCCTAGGCCTGCTGTGAACAGTGATCAGTCACGTTTTCAATTTGCCAGAGGTAGGAAAGTCATGTCTGACAGGGAATTGGAAATGCTTCATACCTGGTATGTTTTTGGCGATTCTATCAAATTGTAGGTTCCCAAATTAGTATGGCGTGCAAGTGAGAATATTGTGCTTCAGCTATCCCTTTTTTTGTATCATGTACAAAGGGTCGTTTCACCATCAACGGCGTGGTAGGCAAACGGCGTGGATGATTGGGGGTTCAATTAAACCACAGACATGACCTCGGAATGAACTTTAACCGTCCCTCTATCCAACACATCGACCTACAGTAGGCTACGCACCGTTCTGCTTCCTTTCGGTGTCCTTATTTTGCCAAGACGCGAGGGTAAATTCAGCGTTTTTTAATCTTCAGAATCAGCTTTTTGGATAAAACTTCAGACACTGTGCCACAGTTTCTCGTCTCACCTGACCGACTTCAATCAAGCATCCGCCCGTATGACGTTGCTAATTTGAAAATATTCTGCGCCGCGCGCGCTGACCACTAGTTAAACATTGCCATCGTGTGGTGGGAAAGGACTTTGCATCTGCTATGACCCACATCATCATCCCCCATTGGCGTCTGTGGTTAAAATTTATTAAAACAATGTAAAAATAATGAACAGCTCTGTGCTTGCCTCCCAAGGACAACGCACAGGTAGCCTGTCATTTGTATTACAGGTATTTGAGTGGTATTATAGGCCTACATGTATTTACTTTTATGATGCGAATGGATATTATTATTATTATTATTATTAATATGCATGCCCTCCCCAAGGCAGCTAGCTCTCTCTCTCTCTCTCTCTCTCTCTCTCTCTCTCTCTCTCTCTCTCTCTCTCTCTCTCTCTCTCTCTCTCTCTCTCTCTCTCACTCACACTCACACACACACACACACACACACACACACACACACACACACACACACACACACACACACACACACACACACAGCATTATGAAGTGTTCACAGTGCCACATGTGCCTTTAACTGAGTGGCACATAGCAGCCAAGACAAGGTGACCAACAAAGTGTCCAGAAGTGTCAGAAGTCACTGTGATCCTACAACAGGGTGAGATTTGTCAGAAAACCAGAAGGGGGGATATGTTTCAGATTGTAAGCAATATCAATGGAATAAATACATTGAACTGTGATAAACTCATGTAGAAAAAGTGCCGATATCAAGAGCAGAAGGGGGGACAATCCCCCCCATCCCCCCTACAAATCGCACCCTGTACAACAATATGATATATCCATTGCATTCCTTGGAAAAAAACATGGGGTATTAATATTGTATGCCAAACAGGAACTTAGCCTACCTCGTATCTAGATAAGATGGTTAACAGTGTGTTACATATATGCATGATGAAGGGCAAGACAAGCATGAAGGGCAACTAATGCATGACGGGCAAGCATGGGCATATTCCAGCATTTTCTGTGAGGAAATGCAATCTATTTATCATTATTGTTGTTGTTGTTGTTGTTGTTATTGTTGTTGTTATTGTTATTATTATTAGATGTTATATATTATTATATTGTATTATTATTATTATTGTTATATGATTATTATTATTATTATTATTTGCGCCCAATTATTATCTACACTGAATGACAAAGCGTATGGTTAAATGCATTTCTTAATTAAGCTACCACCTTCTTACTCACAGGACTGAATTGACACATCATCCATCACCAGCATCATCATCCTTATTGAGGTCAAGCCCCCATTCTTGCTCATTTGACCCAAGAATCTATCGGATTGGCATTATTCCAAACAAATGGCCCACATAACTCAAGGTAGCCCTACTACCTTTAACCTACTATGGACAAATTGTAGTTCTTTTCATTCTTGAATCAAGCCCTCCCCGTAGCCTAAGCCATGAGTAAAGTTACATAATAAGCTCTAGTCGCTCACATAAAAAGCACACACAATCCTTTACGCTCGACTAGAATTTCACTACCAATTGGGCCACTACAGTGTGACTCCAGCTCAAGCCACTCGAATGTAACGGACAACCTGGAACTGAAGTCACCGTGACACCCGTGTCGCTGTTTATGGAAGAAACTAAACTGCTACTACACTGAGTTGTGACACACACTTCTTGTACAACAGCGGCAGTGACAATGTTTAATCTGTAAGCGGTTTATCTCGAAGTGACAGAGTGAGCTGAGCGACTCGCGTTTCCATATTCATCATGGCGAGTGTTCCAGCGCCTGCGCCGGCCACGAGCGCTCCATCTCTGAAGGTAAATACGGCGGAAAGCGAGCTCGACTCTAGAATGCTGGAGTTCCCACGGCACGTTCGTGCTAATAAGTCTCTCGTGTCTGTGCGTGCGTGTGTCTCGGCTTAAAGTTGTGCTCGTGACCAGACACAATCCGGCTCCGTCCCGAGTCGTTCCTTACAGAATCATTTGGTCGCGTGGAAAAGAATAGGCTTTGGATTGAGAAATAGGCTATGTCGAATGTATACCTGTCATTATGTTTGTGTGGTTAACAGTATTTTGGATCGCTGCCCTTTATATGCCTACACAATGGCAATAATGCCGTCTACATAACAGACACCATTCAGACATCATACATCGTTTTGGAAAGGGTGTCCTATTGGTAGATAACGCGCTTGGTGCGTCACAGCCCAGACAAGTGCGTCCTTGGGCTGTTTATATTAGATGAGCAAGTGCACAGCCAGCCACAGACCGGACCGGATGCTGTAAGAACGCACTCTGAAAGGATCCACACCACCAGGTGGTATCCTGAAATCACCCCCGCCACGGCGAACAGGGATGATGTAATCAATGCGTTAGTCTATCTCAACTCTAGTCCTTCACCAAGGCATAGCGGCGTAAAACGGTCGTTCATTTGTTATGTAATTCCTCATTTCATATTGTGTGTGTGGGCTACTGCCATGACGGCAAGGACCAATTTAGGTAGGAGAGGTGTGTGTGTGTGTGTGTGTGTGTGTGTGTGTGCCTGCGCGTGCGTGTGGTGTGAGGTGAGAGGGGGCGGGGGTGGGGCTGTGTGTGCGTGGATGATTCAATAAATATTGCAGAGGGTGGATCATTGTTCAGGCGTTCACTGTTCCGTATATTATTTACTGGAAGCTCAAACGTCAGGGATGAAAAGTCAACCCAGGGACATCAACAAAAACACACACACACACACAACACACAACATTTTGAATTTGTGCATTCAGTCGGTAGCAATGTGTGTGTGTGTGTGTGTGTGTGTGTGTGTGTGTGTGTGTGTGTGTGTGTGTATCAAATGTCGCTGACTCTTCCTGCGTGTGCTTTCTGTTCTACAGGCTGCAGGTGCGGAGGTGTCCAGTAATGGCCTGGGAGAGGGCAGCCAGAGCTTCAAGGTAAACTGACCACCCCCCACGCACACACACACACACACACACACGCACGCACGCACACACGCGCACACACACACACACACACACACACACACACACACACACACACACACACACACACACACGCATGCACACACAAACACACACACGCACACACACACGCACACACACGCACACACACACACACACACACACACACCCCACCCCGACCCTCTCTCCTATCATCTGTGCTGAGGTGTCCAGCAATGGCCTGGGAGAGGGCAATCAGAGCTTTAAGGTAAACTAACCACCCCCCGCACACACACACACACACACACACACACACACACACACACACACACACACACACACACACACACACACACACACACACACACACACACACACACACACGCACACACACACACACACACACACACACACACACACACACACACACACACACACACACACACACACACACACACACACACACGCACGCACACACACACACACACACACACACACACACACCCCACCCCGACCCTCTCTCCTATCATCTGTGCTGAGGTGTTCAGTAATGGCCTGGGAGAAGGCAGCCAGAGCTTTAAGGTAAACTAACCACCCCCCGCACACACACACACACACACACGCGCACACACACACACACACACACACACGCACACGCACACGCACACGCACACACACACACACCCCATCCGACCCTCTCTCCTATCATCTGTGTTGAGGTGTCCAGCAGTGGCCTGGGAGAAGGCAGCCAGAGCTTCAAGGTAAACTACTCATCTGTGCCAATGGTAAACTACTAGATAGCCAGAGCTTCAAGGTAAACTACTCATCTGTGCCAATGGTAAACTACTAGATAGCCAGAGCTTCAAGGTAAACTACACAATCCTGTGCACCTGTGCCAGCCATCAATGGTTAACTAATATGGTACATATCCAGAGCATCACTGTACCCCCACTCCCCCTATAAAACAGTCTGGTACTTGGAAGGGATAACACTTCTCTACGAAGGAGATTTCAGTCATTTCTCCTGAATGTCTAAAAACACTCAGTAATATTTTCAGAGAACAACATATTTTGAGAACCTGTTGTCCCTGCTCCTGTCCACCTGTTGTCCTCAGATGGGTCATGGGTACACAGTAAAAACTGCAGTGTTAATGCAACACTAACAGAGTCGATTTAACACCTCCTAGAGTTTATTTGGTCCCAAAGCACTCTCTAAGTGTTGAATTAACACTGCATTTTTTACTGTGTAGAGTCCAATGTTACTGTCTTCAGGCTGACTAGAAAGGTGTGTATAGGTGTGTGTGTATAGGTGTGTATAGGTGTGTATAGGTGTGTATAGGTGTGTATAGGTGTGTGTGGCACCATTGATGTTCGGCACTATGTGGGCTGGGATTCTGACTAATGTTTTGGCAAAGGACGCGCTCAACTTCTTGGAAAAAACGAAAGTCTTTGGGTGCGATATAAAATGTATCAACTTTAGGAAGAAAAATCTGCACTCACAAACTGCGTCTCATTATTTATTTATATTACCACCATGTCCAAAAGCAAACGCGTTTCGGCTATCAAGCCTTCATCAGTGCGTGGTCTGACTAATGCCTCTTTTCTACAGCTCGACACAGCATGACTCAGCTGCCACTTTTTGGCGGTAACTGAGTCACGCTTTGTCAAGCTCTAGGCCTACCAGAAAACTGGCAATGGAAAAGAGGCATAACAGACCTAGACTATGGTTCTGAAACGGGATGCACAGAAAAATAGTGTGGCACAACCCATGTAAGGCGGGCCATGATTGGAATACACCGGTATATAGGGGGCCTTGTTGCCATGGTAAAGTTTGGGAAGCCCTGGCATAGACAACGCCATGATTAGAATCTACTGGTATATGGGGGGCCTTGTTGCCATGGTAAAGTTTGGGAAGCCCTGGCATCGAGAACGCCATGATTGGAATCTACTGGTATATGGGGGGCCTTGATTGGAATCTACTGGTATATGGGGGGCCTTGATTGGAATCTACCGGTATATGGGGGGCCTTGATTGGAATCTACCGGTATATGGGGGGCCTTGATTGGAATCTACCGGTATATGGGGGGCCTTGATTGGAATCTACCGGTATATGGGGGGCCTTGATTGGAATCTACCGGTATATGGGGGGCCTTGATTGGAATCTACCGGTATATGGGGGGCCTTGATTGGAATATATCGGTATATGGGGGGCCTTGATTGGAATCTACCGATATATGGGGGGCCTTGCCATGGTAAAGTTCGGGAAGCCCTGGCATAGACAACGCCATGATTGCATTACCCTCAGTTGATGTTTTTATCCAAAGAGACATGCAGTACAGTTATCACAAGGTATTGTTTACAGTCACTGGAGTAATGTGGGGTCTTGCCAACTGTGTGTGTGTGTGTGTGTGTGTGTGTGTGTGTGTGTGTGTGTGTGTGTGTGTGTGTGTGTGTGTGTGTGTGTGTGTGTGTGTGTGTGTGTGTGTGTGTGTGTGTGTGTGTGTGTGTTCAGGCACAGCCACGTGTGTAAACTGAATACAATGATTGATATCATTTGTTATCCATTTACACATAATGTCTACAGGTATGTCTTTGAGCCAGTGATATTTTGCGCGTGCGGGCACACGCGCGCGCGTGTGTGTGTCTTTGTGTGTGTGTGTGTGTGTGTGTGTGGTGTGTGTGGTGTGTGTGTGTGTGTGTGTGTGCGCGCACGTGTGTGTGTGTGTCTGTCTGTCTGTTTGTGTCTGTGCGGGTGTGTGTGTGTGTGTGTCTGTGTCTGTGTGTGTGTGTTGAGACCTATTCCCCAACCATCAGGCCACATTTGACATTGGAAGAGGATATACAGTAACAGGGTCAAAGACGTCTTTGTCATTCAGTGTTACAGACACCTTCTGCCGACTGTAACTGCAAAAAAACACGATTTTTAAATTGTTTCAAGTGAATGGATGACAGCCGAGGTTTACATGAATTCCCTGTAACAATAAATAAATAAAAAGAGTCATGTTTTTTACAGTTACAGTCAGCAGAAGGTATCCGTTACACTGAATGACAATGCCATTTTGCACGTCTTTGACCCAACAGCACATGCTATTTAAGAGCAGCCACCCCCAAATTTTAGAATTCTAGGGCCCACTTTGAAATGTGAAAAAGTTTTAGATATATATATTTTTTTGCGCTTTTTATACCTTTATTTTTCACAGAACAGTGCAGGAAAGACAGGAAATGAGTGGGAAGAAAGAGGAGATGAGTGGGGAGAGAGAGACAGAGAAGAATCGGCAAATGACCCGTGCCAGAATCCAGCCCAGGTCGCTAGCGTAGTAACCCACCCAGTGCCCTACCCATTAGGCCACAGTAGGGCCGAAATGTGGAAAAGTTACAGGGAAGTGAATAAAGAAACACTCATCAGATTTCTTTTTTCATTTTTAATCGCCTCACATCACAGACGTTTCGCCATTTCACACTGAAGAAGGGTGTAAGCCCGAAACGTCTGTGATGTGAGGCGATTAAAAATGAAAAAAGAAATCTGATGAGTGCTTCTTTATTCACTTTCTTTTGAGATTTGAGTTCATTCATTGACAAAGTTAAGCACCCAGTGTAAAGTATAAGAAGACAAGGTGTTGAGCGCGCTTCCTGATCTTTCTACGAAAAGTTACACGGCCCATTTTAATGCCTTACACACCACCTTCGGCCCATAAACCACACTTTATTAAACACTGGCCCAAACTATTGCTGCAACAAATGCATTTTCGGGGTTGCTGTGGTGCAGCGTACAAAACCCCCTCCCCTCACATATGGACTTGAAGTTGTCTATGGCAACGAGGCACCCTTTCAATTCATGAAAAGGCACCCCAAGCCGACAAGCCGTAACATGGCATCGCATCCGATACCACACAAGCTTAGAAAAGTAACACATTTGGAGACTTCACACGACCTACGTTCGAAGTTGCAGCTGACTGGGGCGATCTATATTTACTTTATTGTGCGTAAATGGCAGATGAAAGATTCCACCGACTAGCATTAACTTATCAATTCAGACAAATATGTATTATATTACATAATTTATTTATCAGCCATGTTTCCGCGGCACCCCTGAGGGGGGCCCGCGGCACCCCTGAGGGGGGCCCGCGGCACCCCAGGGTGCCCCGACACCCCTGTTGAGAAACACTGGTCCATGGGGGCCGAGGTTCGAATCTGGCCAGGGTCATGTCCCAATCCTGGCCCATCTCTCTCTCCCTTTAGCTAAGACTTGGAACAACATGAACACTTGTAACAACAAGAATAAGAACAACCAAAACAAAACAAAAACAAAACCATACAAGTGCAGTTCTGGGGCCCCTTTCTCGAAAGCGTAGTTGCTAACTAGTTAGCAACTTAGTAGGTTGCCAATGGGAAATTGCATTGCAACCGAGTAAGTTGCTAACTTGAGAAATGCACCCCTGGCTGACCCCTTGGGATGTTATTGAGATCCCTGTTGCTTTGTGGAGCACTGTGAGCCAGTGTGATAATCAACAGTGACCTAAAGCAGTGATCCCCAAACTGTGGGCCAAGGCCCTCTGCTGGGCATAGACAGGTCATAAAAATGTAGCCTATTTTTTCCCCATATGATTTCAATTACTGTATTGAGTAAAATGTATGTGACTCGGTTGAAGAATGCTCATAGTAGTCTTGTGTATTGAGTTGTGATTTCAGGCTCTTCAGGTTTTAGGGTTTCTCTTATCAACAATGTGGGTATGGTAGAGCTGAATGAACATATTCAGATGCACAAATGAGTGTCCTAGCTTAAATGCAACTTATTTAATGTTTTTATGTGCTTCGGAAGTTGAGATATTTATGTTTTACAGTATTTCTCAATTGGTTTTGTACATTTCTCAAATCTCTCTCGCAATTTGCAAAACATAATATTCATTCTCAAAACAGCTTTAACAAATGGCAAAACACCGTGGATGACCTGCAAAACCGAGTCTCTTGCTCAAAACCCAAGTTTTTGTGTCAATTAACGTATCAGTGCCAGCAGAATGGTTAGTCATTGTGTCATAGTGTAGTCCGTGTATGGACAAGCTAGTCAAATCGATTTGTCATGTTGTCAATTGAATAGTACACTCTTGAGGATCTTTTCTGAAGCAAAATGTTGTTTAGATTGGATGGGAAATGTTGTAGATTTGACTTTATACAAAGTATTACATTGATCAGATAAGATT
Organism: Engraulis encrasicolus; assembly: GCF_034702125.1. Classification (NCBI taxonomy): domain Eukaryota; kingdom Metazoa; phylum Chordata; class Actinopteri; order Clupeiformes; family Engraulidae; genus Engraulis; species Engraulis encrasicolus. The sequence continues at coordinate 47,337,551 of NC_085871.1, read as the reverse complement.
GTCCTAGATATACATTTAGACTATGACCTATTTATTGATAGGTTTTCTCATTGCAAAATGGGAAGAATAGCAAACTCTGGTTGAGGTGTCAAAATGCGCCCTCTACCATCCCTTTTTACTTGTCTTGCAAGCCCATGTGAAAAAAAATCTAGAACTGTAAAGCAAAATAAATTTGAAACAATACACTGATACTGTACAAAGTGCACTTACTGTCTTGAGAAATTATAGGGAAATATTGTAATTTTGCGTGAAGCGTAATTATAAAGGCCACATGAGGCAAAGAGTAATATAATGCAGTACAGTGCCTACTGTTGTATTGTATGCCTGTTTTCTCTATCCCTTATACTGCCTTTGATTAGAGAGAGTCAATATTTACCTGCGAGCAATTTACCAATTCAGATCACATTTATAGACAAAAATCCAATGGAAATTATACAGAGCACTGTTAACAAACTCAGCTAGTTGAAATCCTGGCACCTGCATACTTTCCACCAGCCCCAAACTAGAGAATATCACTTTGAAATGTGGAAAAAATACTTGGCCCATCACACCATAATCCATTTTAGCTTAATCATTCTCAAAACTTCTTGTTCAATTGTGACTTCCTGCCATTACCTGTGCACATGGTAAAATACGTTTTTCATAGTTTTCAGCATTTAGCAAATGCTTTCGTCCACCATGCAATGGTTGTGTACAATTCTCAGCTTTTTCGTACATTATCAATTGCTTTTGTCACATCACTAAAANAGCTTTGTCACTGAATGCATGAAACTATCGCACCCCCCAAAACATTTAGGCCCTAGGTCATAGTTTAAGTCTTGACATGCAAAATGATTTTCCAAGCTGTCATAATGTGATAAAAGCCCTGAGCTATCGGCCTAGATCTTTATTAGAGAAGTGAAGTGAAAGCCCACCTGGGAAGCTGCAACTCCCGTTGTCATGGTGACACAGCACTCCACTGCACACAAGTGCACACTGCACACAACGACATTGGATTCATGCCTCATCCCCAATGGCGCCCCTTGACCTTGGGCTGCAATCAGCCACCATGTGTTAGTATCATATTTTGGCAGAATTCATTGTTGTCATGGTTGGCGTAGGCCCTATACTTTCAGTTTTT
>NC_085871.1:47326431-47328931 GCF_034702125.1 Engraulis encrasicolus | reverse complement strand
TCAAGTATTAATGGATATAGACAGTAGTATGTGCAAGGTCAAATGTACACAGGGCCGGATTAAGATGGACTGGGGCCCCTAGGCTACATGTTGATGAGGGCCCCCCCGGAAAGCAAATTTTGTGACAAGTTTACATGGACAGTGTCATAATTATATGCTAGGAATTGGGGACAACACAAATACCAACTGTACTCATCAACATGACATATGATTTTTTTTCAATATTGCATCTTGTCATAATTCTGCATTTTTTCACTTTTGACCAATGCAGGGGGCCCCTGGCAGGTGGGGGGCCCTAGGCTACAGCCATGTCTAGCCTGTGTATTAATCCGGCCCAGAATGTACAGCATTAATGCATAAAGTTCCATTCTTAATGTAAATGGAGGATGTTTTTACAGTAATACTATAATGGTGTCCATAGTGTGTCTGATCGGGTATCAAGGTTAGCATAATACATTGATGCTGACCTCTACAAGTGTACTGCTTTTAGATCTGTGTGACTGTACAGTGATCCCACACATATGCAAAGTTAAGGTCTGCATAAATGGATTTAATTTTTGCTAGACATGGCATTGCATATCCCCCATTTGAATGCATCACAGAAATAGGCTGCGATCACACTGGAAGTAATGCATCCGAATTGTGGTAAAGATAATGTGTATAATATCACACTGCTGATAAATGCAAATGGGTAATGGACTGTCCTGGACTGTCCTATCCCGTACTATCCTGTACTATCCTGTCAATTGCATTACATCGCCTTACATTACACTTAGCAGCAGAGGTGGAAGAAGTACTGAAGTTGTGTACTTAAGTAAAAGTAGAAGTACCCTGCGAAAAAATTACTCAAGTGAAAGTAAAAGTTGTTTCCCAAAAACGTACTTAAGTAAAAGTCCTAAGTACTAACTTTTAAATGTACTTTTCAGTACAAAAGTACAAGTAGGCCTACTCACGCAATGGCTGTCTTTCTCCATGTCTACCTACTTGATCCAATAGGAAAAAGTGTCTGCAACGGTTTTCGGTTCTATTTGAACATGACTATGGAGTCCTGTTAATGTTTTTAAAAGTATATTTTCTGTCTGGGTGTCAATTTGGAAGAGGGGCTTGGTCCCGCCTCCCTGCCCGCAGCTGAGGCTACTGAAATATCCACGAAACACAACATGAAAACCTAGGATAAATGTAACTAGTAACAAAGTCTTCTCCTAGAAATGTAAGGAGTAGAAAGTACAAGTAATTGTCAAAAAATGTAATTGAGTAAAAGTAAAAGTCTGCATTTTTATTTTTACTCAAGTAAGTACAAATTCCAGAAAAAACTACTTAAGTACAGTAACGAAGTAAAAATACTTAGTTACGTTCCACCTCTGCTTGGCAGACACTTCTATCCAAGGTGACTTTTTGGGTACACGGTAGCCTACTGTCCCTGGGCAATGTGGGGGTAGATGCCTCACAGCATAAATGGATGATTACTTTCTTTTTGCATTGCATCACATTACATTTCACTTGGCAGACACTTTTCACTAAAGTGACTTTCAGCTGTTTGGGTACACGGTAGCCTACTGTCCCTGGGCTGGAGCAATGTGGGGTTATATGCCTCACTTAAGGGCACTTTGGCCCTAGAAAGGGTATTACATGTCATCACTCGCTTTTTTCTGTAATGCAACCGAATGGTGGTAAAGATAATGCATATAATATCAGACTTCCTGATCAATGCAAATGGGTAACGGACTGTCCTGTCCCTACTGTCCTATAAAGATCAACTGTTATAAGTCTCCATATTGCGTCCATAATGGCCGTTTACCGTTTAGTAAGTGCACAGGACTTTTGGGTTTGCTCAGTCATGATGGAATAGATAGCAGTGACGCTAAGTGCAGTAACTATGTATTTTGTCAAAATTGAGTTCAGACTGAAAATGGCCGTCATTACTCCTCCTTAATCTTGTGACAACGCTTTGTGGTCTAAATGTGTCCCATTGTAAAGATTGCTGTCAAATTTGCAGCAACTACAATATCCAACCTAATACAAAGCTCTGAATGTCTTTTTTCTCTGTCTCAATGTTGGTGTAGTTATTACACTTTACCATTGTAGAGCAGAGTAGATCCCAGAGACACAAGCCTATCAGGCCCTCTCCTGGCCCCTTATACAGTAGCTCAAAGCGCCATCTGGTGGTGTACCTCTGCTGCTGCATCTGGCTGCTTTAGAACTTTGTGACTTTTGCTTGAAAATGTATAACCAGAAACGGTGAGGTTTTTAGAACCTCCTACCACCACCATTCCTCCCAGACATGCCCCCATTTCACCTTGCCCCCAAACCACAAGCCCAAATCAAGTTTGTTTCAGATGAAAAACAATGTGTAGGGTTCAATGTCACTACATTAAAATAACAGAAATGTGAGACTGGTGTTGCAGCCTTTATTTTTAATTTTCACACCTCATGTGTCTCTCACTTCTCCCCTACAGGCATGTGACCTTGAGGTGTCCTTGTCCGCGAGCCACAAGGACAA
>NC_085871.1:47311431-47321431 GCF_034702125.1 Engraulis encrasicolus | reverse complement strand
TGACATTTTTTTGTCAGTCTCATGGTTCCCTAAGCACTCTGTGTACTCTGCTTGAGTATGTCTAGCGCGGCCCTCAGTGTGAGTTATGTCCAGTTTGCCTACTAGTTTGGATTGGGTCTGGAATGCACCGCAAGTCTCTGTTACAACTAAAGCCACTAATGTTTGGCAATCAACACCCCCATTCCACTCCTGTGGGCTGAAGGAGGGCTAATTATTGATAAGCTGTTTATAGTTCTTTCTTTCTTTCTTTCTTTCTTTCTTTCTTTCTTTCTTTCTTTCTTTCTTTCTTTCTTTCTTTCTTTCTCTCTCTGTGTCTCAAACACGCGCACACACACACACACACACACACACACACACACACACACACACACACACACACACACACACACACACACACACACACACACACACACACACACACACACACACACACACACACACACACACACAGAGGAGGTTGGCATCATTGAATGATTTGTGACCACATGCTTTGGCCTGCTGGGCTATTCTGACTAAGCAACTGACCTAAATATGTTTGGTTGTAATAGACTTCTGTCAGGGAATTTCTCAACTGGGCTTTGGAGTTTTACTCATTCTGACCCTATTCATAGGGAAACACGCAAACTCAAACTCATGGCCTTGTCCTACTATGCCACTGTGGGCAAATCCCTCTTTTACTAGGCTGTTAACTGCATTAAGTTGGATCAGTAGAAATGTGTGAACTCTGGGCCTTTACTAGCTTTTGTCATTTGTCCAGTCTTTGATGAAGAACTATGGAACATCCACTTATGCAAAGTATGGCGTGGTGCCATTGTCCTGTGTCCAATCATACACAGGAACTATGGTGCGTCCATCTTTTGCGCAGTATGAGACGTTAGGCTGTGACTGTCCGTTCATTTGTCCAATCTTCAGCAGGAACAGGTTGATTGACACTAAGTGCATTCGATTTCTCATCAACGCCTGCATGCGCATGCAGACAGCAATGCACTCTGTATGAACATTTTGCATGACGGTTAGATTGCCTATCAAGCTTACAAATTTCAGTCATGTTGCGTCGACGAGGTGACATGTCACATGAACTATCGCGGGATGAATGCGACTGCAGTCAGATCTTGCAACCCCTGCAGTTGCTTATCCCCTTCAATGCTCGTCTGCAGAACGCCTCCGAGGTCACACGCTTTGTCTACATCAATCGACAACATCAAAGTCGTCTGAGCCTACTGACAGTCCTGCTGATTGATTGACAGTCCCTATGTCCAATGTCCATTCAGGAACTATGGTGCGTTCATCTATGCTCAGTATGAGGCGGTGGACACTATGGGTGTCAGCAGGTGCCGTGGCTGTACGGTGATGACATAACTTGATCGTCAGTTCCTGTGTACTGTGTCCTGTGTCCAATCCCGTGCAAGAACTAGTTGATTGACATGTCCTCTGTCAAATGTCCATACAGGAACTACAGAGCGTCCATCTATGAGCAGTATGGGGCGGTGGACTATGAGTGTCAGCAGGTCTTAATGTGTCCACTTTTGATTGATTGACAGGTCCTCTGTCCAATCCCATGCAGGAACTAGTTGATTTACAGTTCCTCTGTCCAATGTCCATTCAGGAACTACGGCGCATCCATCTATGCGCAGTATGAGGCAGTGGACTATGGATGTCAATGGCCACGTTCGTGATGGCGCATTGCTGCTTTCTCTAACCAGAATGCATTGCGGCCAGTAGGTCTTGTGTCCACTTTTGAGGACATAGCTGGATTGATTGATGGTACATATGTCTTATCTCCATACAGGAACTACGGGGCGTCCATCTATGCTCAGTATGAAGCTGTGGACTATGGATGTCAGCAGGTGCTGTGGCTGTACGGTGATGACCACCAGATCACCGAGGTGGGAACCATGAACCTTTTCCTCTACTGGACCAACGAGAACGGAGGTAAATATGAACATAAATACATATGAAATATGAAAATAATAATAAATAAACTATCACTGTATTGTGTATTTTTTCAGCTGCAAAGTAGTCATACCATACAACGATGATACTCAAAACTGAAATAACAGTTGATATAATAAGAATTTTACATTACATTGCATTTGGCAGATGCTTTTTAACCAAAGCGACTAACAGTCGAGGACATAATCATAGTCAACATCACTAGCAGATACAAAGTGAACAGGAAATATACAGAACAACAATTGCATATGCCAGGAAATAAGAATACATATAGTCAAAGCAGTTTTTTGTTTTTGCAGTTTTTAAATGGCATTTCTTTCACTTGAGTTGGAATGTTGTGCTTATATGTGCTGAACATAGGCAATATCTTTTGTGTGAGACTATTGAATGCAACAGCGGCCTCTAGCGGCCATGTCTTGTAACTGTTCTTAGGGGTCAGCCTGAGTTTACTGTAGCCTACTGCAGTGTTTCTCAACAGGGGTGCCGGGGCATCCTGGGGTGCCGTGGGCCCCCCTCAGGGGTGCCGCGGAAACGTGGATGATAAATAAATGATGTAATATAATACAAATTTGTCTAAATTGATAAGTTAATGCTAGTCAGTGGAATCTTTCATCTGCCATTTACACACAATAAAGTAAATATAGGTCGCCCCAATCAGCTGCAACTTCGAATGTAGGTCGTGTAACATCTCCAAATGTGTTACTTTTCTAAGCTTGTGTGGTATCGGATGCGATGCCATGTTACGGCTTGTTGGTTTGGGGTGCCTAAAAATTTTCATGAATTGAAAGGGTGCCTTGCCTAAAAAAAGGTTGAGAAACACTGGCCTACTGCACTGGGCTCTCTGTAGGCAGTCTAAAGCACAGCTACAGCACCAGATGGCAACACTTCTTGTGTGTCTCTGTGTGTGAGTTTGTGTCTCTGTCTGTTTGTTTACTTGTGTGCTTGTTTGCTTTGTTTACCTGCGTGTGTATCCATATATAGTGTTAGTGTACGTATGTGTGTATTCAACAACATGGTTTTTGTGTGTATACTTGTGTGCTTGTATAAATGTGTGTGTGTGTGTGTGTGTGTGTGTGTGTGTGTGTGTGTGTGTGTGTGTGTGTGTGTGTGTGTGTGTGTGTGTGTGTGTGTGTGTGTCTGTCTGTCTGTCTGTCTGTCTGTCTGTCTGTCTGTCTGTCTGTCTGTCTGTGTGTTTTAAATGCTTGTGTATTCACTTACGTCTGTTTACCAGCTTATTTTATGTATGAATTAGTTAACCAGTTTATTTGCCGTGTTTAATTTATTGTATTTACCAGTATGTTTACCCGTTTGTTTATTTGTTTGTTGTTTGTTTACCTCAGAGGATGAGCTGGCGACGCCCCCCCTGGATGGAGTCATCCTGCCCGGCATCACACGGCAGAGCATTCTAGAACTGGCACAGGCATGGGTACGCAGTTCCACATAGGGAGTTGCCATAGATACAGTATGCATTCTAGAACTGGCACAGGCATGGGTACGCAGTTCCACATAGGCCGTTGCCATAGACATGCATTGGTGTATATGGAACAGTGTGCCCATGCCTGTGCCAGAACTGGCACAGGCATGGGCACACTGTTCCATATTCTCATGAACGGCCATCCGGGTACTTTACTCTTAAATTTGCATTACGACCCTTTATGGGTGAAAACAAACCAAATGTCTCATTTACTTACATGCTACATTGGCTAGCCTAAATTAACACATTCCATGCTTCATCCACGGCTGTTTGGCTATATTATTTGAACAGCCGGCAACACAACACATTTTCGGCATGTTGCGCGTGAACAACGCTAGTGTACAGGTCCGTATCTTTCGCTTATTAAACCCAGACATTACCAATTGACTTGCATGGGTTGTTTTCCCCCACAAATGGGCGTAACGCACATGGAAAACGTCACTCCGTTCATGAGTATACAAGCAAATGCATTATAGAACTGGTCCAGGCATGGCTCCACCGTAGAGTGCTTCCCATAAGTAAATTGTACCCCATCCCCATTGGATAAGAACTGGAGAATACACTCCTGTGTGCATGGTCTATTCCCTACAGTCTCCAACACACATGTTCAGACCTGTCAGATATGATTTTAATAATATGCACAGAATAATGCAGATAAATGCTCAATTAATGATACACTATAGACAGACAGCAAAAAATAACTGGTATCTTGTGAGGTGTCTTTGTTTAAGAGGTGTGTGTGTGTGTGCGCGTGTGTGTGTGTGTGCACGCGTGTGTGTGTGTGCGCGTGTGTGTGTGTATGTGTGTGTGTGTGTGTGTGATTTCTCCACTAGGGTGAGTTTAAGGTGTGTGAGAGGTACCTGACCATGTCGGACCTGCGCCGGGCCCTGAAGGACGGCCGGGTCAAGGAGATGTTCGGATCCGGTACCGCCTGCGTGGTCAGCCCAGTGGGCCACATACTGTACATGGGAGAGGTGAGGCCTCAAGCATCCATCGTCATCACATAACATAAATATTCACATACAGTTTGTCAAACATTAAGTATAGTTATTGAAAACAGTATACTGTGCAGTATAGTGTGTACTGTGCATGTATTCTAGAAATAAACAGTACGCAAAACCTTTTTATTGACATTCTTCTGGTTATTGGTCTCCAATTATCTGTTCCTCTTAAAATGAGGCTATTCCACTTGAAAAGACCATATTCTGTGGAAATACAGTAGACACATTCAGACACATTCAGCTCCCATAAAATGTCTGTTCAAGTAAATGATTTTTTAAATGAATCGTGCTGATAATGATGGGGCCAATAGTGTGGCTTGCTTTTGCTAGTTAGCCGCATTGTCACACATTAGATTTATGCATCTATTAAACAGAGTTGTACATTGCATGCCACTGTATGACCTAATGCCTGTTAGTGAGCGTAATAATGATAATTTATAAAAAATAATTATATTGCTAATGATTTTAAATAATACATGCAGACGAGGCATTAACACAGCGAAACTGTTTAACTATTCTATTTTCTTACTTGTCTAATTATTGTCCGTGGGCATTAATGGTCAATATTTTTTATCTCTAATCATTAAATATTAGCGAGAGTGATTGTCCTCCATTATCTGTTCCCCATTGTCCGTCCATTAGGCGCGTGTCAAATTAGGATATCATGGTGGCCGCCATTAAGGCTAAATCCCCCCTAATGACACATCTTCACGTCTGGATCAAGTGATGTTAGCGGCGTTTAATGATTGCTTGACAAAGGCTCCTAATTGAACGTTAACGAGCGGTGTCGGGAGATTGATTGGCACGCTAGGGTCGTTAGTGTGGGGGGTCGTTAGCGAAGGTTCCTTTCCGTGTGGTTTCATTGTTAATTGTTTTTCCGCTGCGCTTGGCTGCGTGTTCCAGAACCTGCAGATTCCGTGTCCGTCGCAGAACTCTCTGGCGTCCAAGCTGATGAAGGAGCTGACGGACATACAGGTGACACACACACACACACACACACACAGACGCACACGCGCAGGCATGCAGGCATGCAGGCACACATGCACGCACGCATGTACACGCACACACGTATTCACACACACACACACACACACACACACACACACACACACACACACGCACACACACACACACACACACACACGCACACACACACACACACACACACACGCACAGACACACACACACACACAGACACACACACACACGCACACACACACACACACACACACACACACACACACACACACGCACACACACACTTGCATCTTTTATGCCACAGAGCTCACGGGTGGACATACAGGTGAGACCCCACACACACACACACACATGCACGCACACATACACACACGCTCTTACATGCAGGTGAGACCCCACACACACATACACGCTAGGGTGACACAGCTGCCCGGACTTCGGCCGGACAACCCCGCCCCTTAACTTTCTAACCTTGCGTCCTCGCGCGCACCCATTGCTTCGACTTGCCGAATCCCCGCCTCTGTGGAGAAAACAGTGAAGTTGGCATTCTAAACTGTAGGCAGAAATCAGGGAACAGCGCTGCCATCTTACCTCAGACTAACTCAGTTGTTGTCTGTGTAGGCTGTTTCATATTTTTTTTTATTTTGCCTATTTTGGGTAGTCGTGCATTCGTAGGCCTACTGTAATAGCCAACAATTAATTTGATTTACTTTACTCAAAGTTGGTCAGAAGTCTGTTTATCAGCGGTGTTTTAAGGGAGGCAAACCGCTTCTGTCAACCTTTTTTTTCATGCAGACACTGGATAACTAACAACACGAGCTCAAAATACAGACAGCGCCCATGCAGAAAGACGTTTCTTTGCCCTGTTTGTAAAGTTGTGAGAACACTCGTATCGTTGTAAGGGCATTTAGGTCTGGGGTTATATCTGGAGTAACATGGCGGCCGCAGATATCGGAAACGTGACCGACTGTCAAGGTCTAGTTTGCGTCAATGACGTTGCCTCGCATCTCGAGGTCATAAGCAAAAGGCTAGGAGGAAAGGAAAGGCAAAGAGAGGGACACACGGACGTCGTGAACAGGTCGTAAAAACGGACCGATGGCCACCCTAATACACGCACATACACACACACTCGCTCTTACAGGCAGGTGAGAGGTGAGGTAAATACAGTGTACAAGTGCAAGGACACTCAAACGTACTATGCACAACATAAATGCCTGCATTAGGGGCATATTTATGTACTTGCAGAGGCGATTCTAGGGTCACCTGGAGTCCCACGCAAAAATTGAACCCCTTAGCGCAGCACTATGGCTCTCTGTAATGTCATAGCAATGTTGTGCTGATGCAGTTAAGCATTTTAAGCAAGTGAATAGGGTCGCTGGCGACCCCTGCTGCAGTAAGAGGCTACAGGAATGAACCTTTGAACCAAGTCGCAACTATTGTAGTTTAAAGTGTGTGCCGTTGTTCACCGTAGTGGCTAGGGGACCCCAGGCGGCTGCCTGCCTAGCCTGTGGTGACGAGATGCGCCTGCGCTCCTCAAAGACAACATACACAACCTCAGACTGCATTCAAACCCTCTCCATACCCTGCTCTTAGACCTCCCCTCAAGCTGCATTCAAACCATGTTATATACTTGTCCTCCCAAACACCTTTTGTTGCACATTGATGCCATTGATGGCCACTCTCAAAGGGGAAGTTGTGCGAGGGAACTCAGCATGAAACTTGGACATACGTAGATAAACAAGGTTCAGGGGGTATGGCACTTGCCCCATTGCCAGGGATGGACTAAAATAGGAGGAATAGGGCCCGGGCACTTTTGGCTTAAAGGGCCACTGTGTGAGATTTTTAGTTGTTTATTTCCAGAATTCATGCTGCCCATTCACTAATGTTGCCTTTTTCATGAATAGTTAACACCACCATCAAATTTTACGTATTCATTATGACTGTGGGTGTGCGTGTGTGTGTGTGTGTGTGTGTGTGTGTGTGTGTGTGTGTGTGTGTGTGTGTGTGTGTGTGTGTGTGTGTGTGTGTGTGTGTGTGTGTGTGTGTGTGTGTGTGTGTGTGTGTGTGTCCATATGAATTGTGTTGTGGCAGATATAATTAATAGGTACAGTGGCGACGAGTGTATACGGTGGTCAAGGGCATTTGAAAGGTCAATTCTACACTCTGCTAAATGCGAGACTGGCAAGGACGTATAGCGGATATACACTGTCTCCCCTCCACCCCCCACCCCCAACTACAAGTGTCGTCCTTGCGGAACAGTCACCCCACTCGTTAGGAGCATTGTCCTTCACGTCAAGGTGGAACACAAACATATACAAACATAAACATAGACAAACATAAACATATAGACTCTTAACGGTAAATAATAAATAAATAGCTTAAATACCTACTTGTAAATATCAATAAAACTCCAAGCACAATATTGGTGATACGTTGGTTCCACTCTCCAACTCCTGTCCAAGTGTAATGATATATTGTTTAGTAGATGATGGACTCCATCATATACCGGACAAAGGAAATGAATGTGTTCATGCCTTCATTTTTGTCTTCACATGGACCTGCCTCGGTGTATGACAACCGCTATGCGAGTTCATTTAAGTTGTGAGCAAAGGAGACACATACTGTTAGATTCTATGGCCTCCTGTTAAAATGCCTTACCAACAGCCTTACATATGGAATGAGACAGTATTATATAAAATAATAATAGTTTAAAATAAAATTATGTATATGTATGTATATACATATATGTAAGATATAATATAAGTGCTTTGAGAGGTCACAGAGCCAGAACACTTTACTGTTTCCATTCAGTACTTTTTTGCAAATATATATTTATTTATATATATATATATATATATATATATATATATATATATACAGTATATATATATATATATATATATATATATATATATATATATTTATTATTATTATTATTATTTTTAAGCAAAAATACTGAATGGAAACAGGAAAGTGTTCTGGCTCTGTGACCTCTCAAAGCACTTACAGATTCTGTGGCATTTTGTGAAGTGTCCTTACAAACACCTACTTGCATTATGGAATGTCACAAAATAATGAAATAATAATGATTCTTTTGCCAAAGCATTGGCTGAATAGAAAAAGTGAAGTGCTGTGGTTCATTGACCTCTCTCACCGCCTGGTCGCTTCAATAGCCTCTTGTCTAAAGCCCTTACAAACAGCAACTACTAGCTATATGGAATGTCATTTAATAATAAAATAAAAAATATCAATAGCAATTATTTTGCCAAAGCATTGGCTTAATAGAAAAAGTAAAGTCATCTGACGTTTTGACCCTTCTCACCGTACTCACAGATCTTGTAAAGAGCCAGACAGTCAAACAGTACCTTGCAATATGGAATGTTATATATATATATATATAAAATTTAAAATTAAATAAACAACTCTTTTGCCAAAGCATTGGCTGAATGGAAACAGTGAAGTGCTCTGACCCTGTGACCTCTCTCATCCCGCTCACATATTCCATGGCGTCTTGTCTAAAGCCCTTACAAACAGCAACGCTTCAATGACCACTTGTTCAGTCCTTACTGTGCGAACAGCGTCTTGCAATATGGAATGCCATATAATAGTGAAAGAAAAATACATTTACAGTATAATTATATTGATAATGATTCTTTTGCCAAAGCATGCTGAACAGTAACAGTGAAGTGCTGTGACTCCTTGACCTCTGCAGCCTCCTGGTAGCTTCAATTGCCTTTTGTTCAGTCTTTACTGTACGAACAGCATCTACCATAGCATAAAGCCTTGTTTTGCAGGGTGGAAGGAAACCTAGAATGTCAGATAATACTGATAATAATAAAAAAATAATAATTCTTTTACTAAAGCATGAGCTGACTGGGAACAGTGCTCCAACTCCTTGGCTTCTCTCACTGCCTTGCAGTGTCTATATCCTTTTGTTAAAGGAGAAAACCATTTTATTTTACATTGGGCCCTTGGTTTCACATTATTAACCTCATGCTCTTCTCAGCTCTGTACTGTATGGTGTGTGTCATTTGGAGCTCTGCTGAAGATGTCCGGCCATGAAACAACTCAGGGGTGTAGTCTACTTTTTTATGGTGGGTTAGGTATACTGTTTACTGTATGTGAGCATTTTTGGAAGTGGGTATACTGTATATATTTGTGCTACTCTAAATAATGGATCAATCAATTTTAAGTGGGTATAATGAAATCCCTGAAATTTTGAAGTGGGTATACTCCGTATACCTGCATTCTAAGTAGACTACCACTGAAACAACTTCCTATGGGAATTTTTTTGCAGGCACAAACTATACTGTTTTAAATATATTCATTACGGTACGCTACCACTCAGAATGCATAGGTGGATTGCGTGTGAAACTTCTGGGTTGCGGGTAATACAGTTTTCGGAAGTCTGGTAAAGGTGGATGTTCGTGACTAAATGCAGATGTGGCAGATGTCACATCACAAACATCCACCTTTACCAGTCTTTCAAAAAACGGTATTACCTGCAAAAAATGGCCCATAGGAGGTGATTTCATGGACATAACCAGCCTGGTAGCTTCAATGGCCTCTTGTTCGGTCCTTACAGTACGAACAG
>NC_085871.1:47301431-47303931 GCF_034702125.1 Engraulis encrasicolus | reverse complement strand
CGTAGAAGTTGAGGCTTTATTTACGCTATCTTTCAAACTTGGCATAGACACAATCACAAACTGAATTCACACCAGCTCGATCAATTGCAAACCTTATTCTTCAAAATGAACAAGTTTTGAATAAATCCTGCAACAGCACAATTACAATTCCTTAATGACAAGCATATTAAAACAAAAAAGAAACAAACAAGAAAACATACAAGCAAACACACCAGCATGAATGAGCACAATGTAGTATTGCACTTTTTCTCTCGAACTTTCGTGATCCTACTGTATGTACACGATTAGCAATATGCTAAAACGCTAACAGCACTTTCGTGATCCTACTGTTTGTACACTATTAGCAAGATGCTAAAACGCTAACAGCACTTTCATGATCTTACTGTATGAACACTATTAGCAATATGCTAAAATGCTAACAGCACCTCGGAATGCACTAGAGGTAGCGAGGTAACATTACTCTGAATGGTTACATGATAGCTGCTGACTAACTCTGGACCTATAGTATATACCAGTGGTTCTCAACCGTTTTTCTTAAAGCCCCCCCTTACCTGTGCCCAAGACTAACCGTGCACCCCCAACCCAAACTTTTATATGTGAATACACACTTAAAAAGATTGAAGTGATTCAATGTTTTTTTGCTTGAGAAAGTAATCAATACCTTAATGACTTGAAATGGGGACCAAAATATGTTTTAATTTGGTTTTGATTGGCCTAATTATAATGTTCCCAGGCAGAATTTTGGTCACAGCCTCAATACAAACAAAATTCTGCGCACCCCCTGGAATGTCCTGCGCACCCCCAGGGGGTGCCCGCACCCCAGGTTAAAGGGGCATTCCACCGGTGGAGACATGAATATGTATTGAAAGTGGGCCATATATGTAATAGAATAGTAGCATAAATTTCTAATTTGGCGCCTTCTTGGCCGAGAAAAGGCAGAAAATGAGTTTTTAGTGCTTGTGGATTTGTGACAACAATCCCCAAAATGCATTGCAATGCTCAAGTTCCACAGGCCACACCCAGGCAGCTCTGCCAGTGACTTTCTGGAGCCTCAATGGCAGTGATTTCAAAAGCACTGGCACACTGATCTGTGATAGGTCAGTTAGCGCATTAGGTCCAACCCTCTATGGCCGGGGTTGAAAGGGTGGGAAAAAGGCTTGTAGTCTCAACAGAAATCTACCTTTCTTACACTTCCTCCTACAATGATGCAAAATGATAATTTTTACAACATTGAAGGAGGAAGTGTTAAGAGGTGAATACGGATTTCTCCTGTCTCGGGGGGAATTGAGAGAGTGTTGCGTGACCATTCAAATGTATGACTGAAGTAGCAATGAAAAGCCTAATGCAAATGGGTGGAGTGTCCCTTTAAGAACCACTGGTATATACTGCACATGTACGTATGTAGGCTCATCACTTACTCTGAAATGTACTGAGAGTAGGGGTAGGTGACCAATTGTGTGTGTGTGTGTTTCGCTACTAAACCGCTTGGACCAAGACTAAGACAAAGGCCAAAGCATATTACAGTATGTTTATAACGTAACAAAAAATAATGATTATAGTATAAATGATAATAATTTTACTTGGTAGACTTAAAGCAATACAATCACGATATAAAGATTACAGTTAGTTGCATTCCTATTCCTAAATCTCTTGCACATTGCTCTATAGTCCTATCCCTTTACAAATGAGAAGATGCAAAGGTTACGATGCTGCTCGATAAAGCACAGAATGGTATTACTGCTGTATTGTGTGGGGCGAAGTATTTGAAAGTACTTAATGATTCCTGAAAGATTTTTTTTAAATCAAAAGTGGCTGTATCTTTTCTTGTCAGTGCCCCAAGCGTGAATATGTACGTAAGTATTGAGTATTTGCTCATGTGCAAAGGAACGTTCACTTAATTGTTGTGAATCCTTCTCATAGACCAGGGATGGGCGACTTTTATAATGAGGAGGGGCACGTTTTCTCATCGCCATCGGAGGCCCACATGACTGCCCATATTGTCTGGAAGGAATAGAATACTCAATGCTCAATACTCTATTGGCTAACAGTATTACAATTACAGTATTACAGTATTACATAATTACAACGGATTGATTCAATAGTCTTAAACACTTAGTGGTTTCTTTTGCCTTAAGACATGTAAAAGTTTTTATCTTTTACCTGACATGTTTCGACGGTGTTACTTCCGTCTTCATCAGAGGGTCACTGTGATGTTGATGAGTGACGTGCTTTAAAAACAGCTGATGTTGTTGTGGAGGTGTGACCTCCCTGTCAATAATGACAGGTTGGTCACACCTCCTGCTGTTAGAGTTGTCCTCTTAGGATGGTGGTCCAGGTGTGTGAGAGCATGTAAGCCCCCTCATCCCTGTTCATGGTACTTGGGCTACGCTTTCTGATCTCCATAGACTCCTTAATCCAGCGGTGGTATCTGTTGTTCTCTTGCTGTATGACTTTTGCCTTGTCCCAGTCCATGATGAAACTACGACAGCTGCTAGTACAC